>NW_028255421.1:0-86298 GCF_964263255.1 Lissotriton vulgaris | reverse complement strand
AATGGGGGGGTGTTATCTCTTTTGTCGAAAATCAGCCGTTTTTGCTCGAACATTAAATGCCTCCAAATGGTATTTATTTCACTTCCCGGGGTGAAGAAACCCTTTTTGAGAACTCAGAGTGAGTAAATTGGCCATTTTCATGCACTTTTAACCATTCCATTAATCTTGTGTTTTGGGCCCCTGGAAGCATGAAAATCACTTTAAACATGCTAATTTTAGCTCTAACACTGATGATCCACCTACAAATGTGAACTGACGTTCAAAAATAAAACATTTGAAAACGGACCATTTTCCACATTTCTGAAGCATGACGTAATGGGGGGGTGTTATCTCTTTTGTCGAAAATCAGCCGTTTTTGCTCGAACATTAAATGCCTCCAAATGGTATTTATTTCACTTCCCGAGCCCCTGGAAGCATGAAAATCACTTTAAACATGCTAATTTTAGCTCTAACACTGATGATCCACCTACAAATGTGAACTGACGTTCAAAAATTAAAAAACATTTGAAAACGGACCATTTTCCACATTTCTGAAGCATGACGTAATGGGGGGGTGTTATCTCTTTTGTCGAAAATCAGCCGTTTTTGCTCGAACATTAAATGCCTCCAAATGGTATTTAATTAACTTCCCGAGCCCCTGGAAGCATGAAAATCACTTTAAACATGCTAATTTTAGCTCTAACACTGATGATCCACCTACAAATGTGAACTGACGTTCAAAAATAAAACATTTGAAAACGGACCATTTTCCACATTTCTGAAGCATGACGTAATGGGGGGGTGTTATCTCTTTTGTTGAAAATCAGCCGTTTTTGCTCGAACATTAAATGCCTCCAAATGGTATTTAATTAACTTCCCGGGGTGAAGAAACCCTTTTTGAGAACTCAGAGTGAGTAAATTGGCCATTTTCATGCACTTTTAACCATTCCATAAATCTTGTGTTTTGGGCCCCTGGAAGCATGAAAATCACTTTAAACATGCTAATTTTAGCTCTAACACTGATGATCCACCTACAAATGTGAACTGACGTTCAAAAATAAAACATTTGAAAACGGACCATTTTCCACATTTCTGAAGCATGACGTAATGGGGGGGTGTTATCTCTTTTGTCGAAAATCAGCCGTTTATGCTCGAACATTAAATGCCTCCAAATGGTATTTAATTAACTTCCCGAGCCCCTGGAAGCATGAAAATCACTTTAAACATGCTAATTTTAGCTCTAACACTGATGATCCACCTACAAATGTGAACTGACGTTCAAAAATAAAACATTTGAAAACGGACCATTTTCCACATTTCTGAAGCATGACGTAATGGGGGGGTGTTATCTCTTTTGTCGAAAATCAGCCGTTTTTGCTCGAACATTAAATGCCTCCAAATGGTATTTAATTAACTTCCCGAGCCCCTGGAAGCATGAAAATCACTTTAAACATGCTAATTTTAGCTCTAACACTGATGATCCACCTACAAATGTGAACTGACGTTCAAAAATAAAACATTTGAAAACGGACCATTTTCCACATTTCTGAAGCATGACGTAATGGGGGGGTGTTATCTCTTTTGTCGAAAATCAGCCATTTTTGCTCGAACATTAAATGCCTCCAAATGGTATTTATTTCACTTCCCGGGGTGAAGAAACCCTTTTTGAGAACTCAGAGTGAGTAAATTGGCCATTTTCATGCACTTTTAACCATTCCATTAATCTTGTGTTTTGGGCCCCTGGAAGCATGAAAATCACTTTAAACATGCTAATTTTAGCTCTAACACTGATGATCCACCTACAAATGTGAACTGACGTTCAAAAATAAAACATTTGAAAACGGACCATTTTCCACATTTCTGAAGCATGACGTAATGGGGGGGTGTTATCTCTTTTGTCGAAAATCAGCCGTTTTTGCGCGAACATTAAATGCCTCCAAATGGTATTTATTTCACTTCCCGAGCCCCTGGAAGCATGAAAATCACTTTAAACATGCTAATTTTAGCTCTAACACTGATGATCCACCTACAAATGTGAACTGACGTTCAAAAATAAAACATTTGAAAACGGACCATTTTCCACATTTCTGAAGCATGACGTAATGGGGGGGTGTTATCTCTTTTGTCGAAAATCAGCCGTTTTTGCTCGAACATTAAATGCCTCCAAATGGTATTTAATTAACTTCCCGAGCCCCTGGAAGCATGAAAATCACTTTAAACATGCTAATTTTAGCTCTAACACTGATGATCCACCTACAAATGTGAACTGACGTTCAAAAATAAAACATTTGAAAACGGACCATTTTCCACATTTCTGAAGCATGACGTAATGGGGGGATGTTATCTCTTTTGTCGAAAATCAGCCGTTTTTGCTCGAACATTAAATGCCTCCAAATGGTATTTAATTAACTTCCCGGGGTGAAGAAACCCTTTTTGAGAACTCAGAGTGAGTAAATTGGCCATTTTCATGCACTTTTAACCATTCCATAAATCTTGTGTTTTGGGCCCCTGGAAGCATGAAAATCACTTTAAACATGCTAATTTTAGCTCTAACACTGATGATCCTCCTACAAATGTGAACTGACGTTCAAAAATAAAACATTTGAAAACGGACCATTTTCCACATTTCTGAAGCATGACGTAATGGGGGGGTGTTATCTCTTTTGTCGAAAATCAGCCGTTTTTGCGCGAACATTAAATGCCTCCAAATGGTATTTATTTCACTTCCCGAGCCCCTGGAAGCATGAAAATCACTTTAAACATGCTAATTTTAGCTCTAACACTGATGATCCACCTACAAATGTGAACTGACGTTCAAAAATAAAACATTTGAAAACGGACCATTTTCCACATTTCTGAAGCATGACGTAATGGGGGGGTGTTATCTCTTTTGTCGAAAATCAGCCATTTTTGCTCGAACATTAAATGCCTCCAAATGGTATTTAATTAACTTCCCGGGGTGAAGAAACCCTTTTTGAGAACTCAGAGTGAGTAAATTGGCCATTTTCATGCACTTTTAACCATTCCATAAATCTTGTGTTTTGGGCCCCTGGAAGCATGAAAATCACTTTAAACATGCTAATTTTAGCTCTAACACTGATGATCCACCTACAAATGTGAACTGACGTTCAAAAATAAAACATTTGAAAACGGACCATTTTCCACATTTCTGAAGCATGACGTAATGGGGGGGTGTTATCTCTTTTGTCGAAAATCAGCCGTTTTTGCTCGAACATTAAATGCCTCCAAATGGTATTTAATTAACTTCCCGAGCCCCTGGAAGCATGAAAATCACTTTAAACATGCTAATTTTAGCTCTAACACTGATGATCCACCTACAAATGTGAACTGACGTTCAAAAATAAAACATTTGAAAACGGACCATTTTCCACATTTCTGAAGCATGACGTAATGGGGGGGTGTTATCTCTTTTGTCGAAAATCAGCCATTTTTGCTCGTACATTAAATGCCTCCAAATGGTATTTATTTCACTTCCCGGGGTGAAGAAACCCTTTTTGAGAACTCAGAGTGAGTAAATTGGCCATTTTCATGCACTTTTAACCATTCCATTAATCTTGTGTTTTGGGCCCCTGGAAGCATGAAAATCACTTTAAACATGCTAATTTTAGCTCTAACACTGATGATCCTCCTACAAATGTGAACTGACGTTCAAAAATAAAACATTTGAAAACGGACCATTTTCCACATTTCTGAAGCATGACGTAATGGGGGGGTGTTATCTCTTTTGTCGAAAATCAGCCGTTTTTGCGCGAACATTAAATGCCTCCAAATGGTATTTATTTCACTTCCCGAGCCCCTGGAAGCATGAAAATCACTTTAAACATGCTAATTTTAGCTCTAACACTGATGATCCACCTACAAATGTGAACTGACGTTCAAAAATAAAACATTTGAAAACGGACCATTTTCCACATTTCTGAAGCATGACGTAATGGGGGGGTGTTATCTCTTTTGTCGAAAATCAGCCGTTTTTGCTCGAACATTAAATGCCTCCAAATGGTATTTAATTAACTTCCCGAGCCCCTGGAAGCATGAAAATCACTATAAACATGCTAATTTTAGCTCTAACACTGATGATCCACCTACAAATGTGAACTGACGTTCAAAAATAAAACATTTGAAAACGGACCATTTTCCACATTTCTGAAGCATGACGTAATGGGGGGGTGTTATCTCTTTTGTCGAAAATCAGCCATTTTTGCTCGAACATTAAATGCCTCCAAATGGTATTTAATTAACTTCCCGGGGTGAAGAAACCCTTTTTGAGAACTCAGAGTGAGTAAATTGGCCATTTTCATGCACTTTTAACCATTCCATAAATCTTGTGTTTTGGGCCCCTGGAAGCATGAAAATCACTTTAAACATGCTAATTTTAGCTCTAACACTGATGATCCACCTACAAATGTGAACTGACGTTCAAAAATAAAACATTTGAAAGCGGACCATTTTCCACATTTCTGAAGCATGACGTAATGGGGGGGTGTTATCTCTTTTGTCGAAAATCAGCCGTTTTTGCTCGAACATTAAATGCCTCCAAATGGTATTTAATTAACTTCCCGAGCCCCTGGAAGCATGAAAATCACTTTAAACATGCTAATTTTAGCTCTAACACTGATGATCCACCTACAAATGTGAACTGACGTTCAAAAATAAAACATTTGAAAACGGACCATTTTCCACATTTCTGAAGCATGACGTAATGGGGGGGTGTTATCTCTTTTGTCGAAAATCAGCCGTTTTTGCTCGAACATTAAATGCCTCCAAATGGTATTTATTTCACTTCCCGGGGTGAAGAAACCCTTTTTGAGAACTCAGAGTGAGTAAATTGGCCATTTTCATGCACTTTTAACCATTCCATTAATCTTGTGTTTTGGGCCCCTGGAAGCATGAAAATCACTTTAAACATGCTAATTTTAGCTCTAACACTGATGATCCACCTACAAATGTGAACTGACGTTCAAAAATAAAACATTTGAAAACGGACCATTTTCCACATTTCTGAAGCATGACGTAATGGGGGGGTGTTATCTCTTTTGTCGAAAATCAGCCGTTTTTGCTCGAACATTAAATGCCTCCAAATGGTATTTAATTAACTTCCCGAGCCCCTGGAAGCATGAAAATCACTTTAAACATGCTAATTTTAGCTCTAACACTCATGATCCACCTACAAATGTGAACTGACGTTCAAAAATAAAACATTTGAAAACGGACCATTTTCCACATTTCTGAAGCATGACGTAATGGGGGGGTGTTATCTCTTTTGTCGAAAATCAGCCATTTTTGCTCGTACATTAAATGCCTCCAAATGGTATTTATTTCACTTCCCGGGGTGAAGAAACCCTTTTTGAGAACTCAGAGTGAGTAAATTGGCCATTTTCATGCACTTTTAACCATTCCATTAATCTTGTGTTTTGGGCCCCTGGAAGCATGAAAATCACTTTAAACATGCTAATTTTAGCTCTAACACTGATGATCCTCCTACAAATGTGAACTGACGTTCAAAAATAAAACATTTGAAAACGGACCATTTTCCACATTTCTGAAGCATGACGTAATGGGGGGGTGTTATCTCTTTTGTCGAAAATCAGCCGTTTTTGCGCGAACATTAAATGCCTCCAAATGGTATTTATTTCACTTCCCGAGCCCCTGGAAGCATGAAAATCACTTTAAACATGCTAATTTTAGCTCTAACACTGATGATCCACCTACAAATGTGAACTGACGTTCAAAAATAAAACATTTGAAAACGGACCATTTTCCACATTTCTGAAGCATGACGTAATGGGGGGGTGTTATCTCTTTTGTCGAAAATCTGCCGTTTTTGCTCGAACATTAAATGCCTCCAAATGGTATTTAATTAACTTCCCGAGCCCCTGGAAGCATGAAAATCACTATAAACATGCTAATTTTAGCTCTAACACTGATGATCCACCTACAAATGTGAACTGACGTTCAAAAATAAAACATTTGAAAACGGACCATTTTCCACATTTCTGAAGCATGACGTAATGGGGGGGTGTTATCTCTTTTGTCGAAAATCAGCCATTTTTGCTCGAACATTAAATGCCTCCAAATGGTATTTAATTAACTTCCCGGGGTGAAGAAACCCTTTTTGAGAACTCAGAGTGAGTAAATTGGCCATTTTCATGCACTTTTAACCATTCCATAAATCTTGTGTTTTGGGCCCCTGGAAGCATGAAAATCACTTTAAACATGCTAATTTTAGCTCTAACACTGATGATCCACCTACAAATGTGAACTGACGTTCAAAAATAAAACATTTGAAAGCGGACCATTTTCCACATTTCTGAAGCATGACGTAATGGGGGGGTGTTATCTCTTTTGTCGAAAATCAGCCGTTTTTGCTCGAACATTAAATGCCTCCAAATGGTATTTAATTAACTTCCCGAGCCCCTGGAAGCATGAAAATCACTTTAAACATGCTAATTTTAGCTCTAACACTGATGATCCACCTACAAATGTGAACTGACGTTCAAAAATAAAACATTTGAAAACGGACCATTTTCCACATTTCTGAAGCATGACGTAATGGGGGGGTGTTATCTCTTTTGTCGAAAATCAGCCGTTTTTGCTCGAACATTAAATGCCTCCAAATGGTATTTATTTCACTTCCCGGGGTGAAGAAACCCTTTTTGAGAACTCAGAGTGAGTAAATTGGCCATTTTCATGCACTTTTAACCATTCCATTAATCTTGTGTTTTGGGCCCCTGGAAGCATGAAAATCACTTTAAACATGCTAATTTTAGCTCTAACACTGATGATCCACCTACAAATGTGAACTGACGTTCAAAAATAAAACATTTGAAAACGGACCATTTTCCACATTTCTGAAGCATGACGTAATGGGGGGGTGTTATCTCTTTTGTCGAAAATCAGCCGTTTTTGCTCGAACATTAAATGCCTCCAAATGGTATTTAATTAACTTCCCGAGCCCCTGGAAGCATGAAAATCACTTTAAACATGCTAATTTTAGCTCTAACACTCATGATCCACCTACAAATGTGAACTGACGTTCAAAAATAAAACATTTGAAAACGGACCATTTTCCACATTTCTGAAGCATGACGTAATGGGGGGGTGTTATCTCTTTTGTCGAAAATCAGCCGTTTTTGCTCGAACATTAAATGCCTCCAAATGGTATTTAATTAACTTCCCGAGCCCCTGGAAGCATGAAAATCACTTTAAACATGCTAATTTTAGCTCTAACACTGATGATCCACCTACAAATGTGAACTGACGTTCAAAAATAAAACATTTGAAAACGGACCATTTTCCACATTTCTGAAGCATGACGTAATGGGGGGGTGTTATCTCTTTTGTCGAAAATCAGCCGTTTTTGCTCGAACATTAAATGCCTCCAAATGGTATTTATTTCACTTCCCGAGCCCCTGGAAGCATGAAAATCACTTTAAACATGCTAATTTAGCTCTAACACTGATGATCCACCTACAAATGTGAACTGACGTTCAAAAATAAAAAACATTTGAAAACGGACCATTTTCCACATTTCTGAAGCATGACGTAATGGGGGGGTGTTATCTCTTTTGTCGAAAATCAGCCGTTTTTGCTCGAACATTAAATGCCTAAAAATGGTATTTAATTAACTTCCCGAGCCCCTGGAAGCATGAAAATCACTTTAAACATGCTAATTTTAGCTCTAACACTGATGATCCACCTACAAATGTGAACTGACGTTCAAAAATAAAACATTTGAAAACGGACCATTTTCCACATTTCTGAAGCATGACGTAATGGGGGGGTGTTATCTCTTTTGTCGAAAATCAGCCGTTTTTGCTCGAACATTAAATGCCTCCAAATGGTATTTAATTAACTTCCCGGGGTGAAGAAACCCTTTTTGAGAACTCAGAGTGAGTAAATTGGCCATTTTCATGCACTTTTAACCATTCCATAAATCTTGTGTTTTGGGCCCCTGGAAGCATGAAAATCACTTTAAACATGCTAATTTTAGCTCTAACACTGATGATCCACCTACAAATGTGAACTGACGTTCAAAAATAAAACATTTGAAAACGGACCATTTTCCACATTTCTGAAGCATGACGTAATGGGGGGGTGTTATCTCTTTTGTCGAAAATCAGCCATTTTTGCTCGAACATTAAATGCCTCCAAATGGTATTTAATTAACTTCCCGAGCCCCTGGAAGCATGAAAATCACTTTAAACATGCTAATTTTAGCTCTAACACTGATGATCCACCTACAAATGTGAACTGACGTTCAAAAATAAAACATTTGAAAACGGACCATTTTCCACATTTCTGAAGCATGACGTAATGGGGGGGTGTTATCTCTTTTGTCGAAAATCAGCCGTTTTTGCTCGAACATTAAATGCCTCCAAATGGTATTTATTTCACTTCCCGGGGTGAAGAAACCCTTTTTGAGAACTCAGAGTGAGTAAATTGGCCATTTTCATGCACTTTTAACCATTCCATTAATCTTGTGTTTTGGGCCCCTGGAAGCATGAAAATCACTTTAAACATGCTAATTTTAGCTCTAACACTGATGATCCACCTACAAATGTGAACTGACGTTCAAAAATAAAACATTTGAAAACGGACCATTTTCCACATTTCTGAAGCATGACGTAATGGGGGGGTGTTATCTCTTTTGTCGAAAATCAGCCGTTTTTGCTCGAACATTAAATGCCTCCAAATGGTATTTAATTAACTTCCCGAGCCCCTGGAAGCATGAAAATCACTTTAAACATGCTAATTTTAGCTCTAACACTCATGATCCACCTACAAATGTGAACTGACGTTCAAAAATAAAACATTTGAAAACGGACCATTTTCCACATTTCTGAAGCATGACGTAATGGGGGGGTGTTATCTCTTTTGTCGAAAATCAGCCGTTTTTGCGCGAACATTAAATGCCTCCAAATGGTATTTATTTCACTTCCCGAGCCCCTGGAAGCATGAAAATCACTTTAAAGATGCTAATTTTAGCTCTAACACTGATGATCCACCTACAAATGTGAACTGACGTTCAAAAATAAAACATTTGAAAACGGACCATTTTCTACATTTCTGAAGCATGACGTAATGGGGGGGTGTTATCTCTTTTGTCGAAAATCTGCCGTTTTTGCTCGAACATTAAATGCCTCCAAATGGTATTTAATTAACTTCCCGAGCCCCTGGAAGCATGAAAATCACTATAAACATGCTAATTTTAGCTCTAACACTGATGATCCACCTACAAATGTGAACTGACGTTCAAAAATAAAACATTTGAAAACGGACCATTTTCCACATTTCTGAAGCATGACGTAATGGGGGGGTGTTATCTCTTTTGTCGAAAATCAGCCATTTTTGCTCGAACATTAAATGCCTCCAAATGGTATTTAATTAACTTCCCGGGGTGAAGAAACCCTTTTTGAGAACCCAGAGTGAGTAAATTGGCCATTTTCATGCACTTTTAACCATTCCATAAATCTTGTGTTTTGGGCCCCTGGAAGCATGAAAATCACTTTAAACATGCTAATTTTAGCTCTAACACTGATGATCCACCTACAAATGTGAACTGACGTTCAAAAATAAAACATTTGAAAGCGGACCATTTTCCACATTTCTGAAGCATGACGTAATGGGGGGGTGTTATCTCTTTTGTCGAAAATCAGCCGTTTTTGCTCGAACATTAAATGCCTCCAAATGGTATTTAATTAACTTCCCGAGCCCCTGGAAGCATGAAAATCACTTTAAACATGCTAATTTTAGCTCTAACACTGATGATCCACCTACAAATGTGAACTGACGTTCAAAAATAAAACATTTGAAAACGGACCATTTTCCACATTTCTGAAGCATGACGTAATGGGGGGGTGTTATCTCTTTTGTCGAAAATCAGCCGTTTTTGCTCGAACATCAAATGCCTCCAAATGGTATTTATTTCACTTCCCGGGGTGAAGAAACCCTTTTTGAGAACTCAGAGTGAGTAAATTGGCCATTTTCATGCACTTTTAACCATTCCATTAATCTTGTGTTTTGGGCCCCTGGAAGCATGAAAATCACTTTAAACATGCTAATTTTAGCTCTAACACTGATGATCCACCTACAAATGTGAACTGACGTTCAAAAATAAAACATTTGAAAACGGACCATTTTCCACATTTCTGAAGCATGACGTAATGGGGGGGTGTTATCTCTTTTGTCGAAAATCAGCCGTTTTTGCTCGAACATTAAATGCCTCCAAATGGTATTTAATTAACTTCCCGAGCCCCTGGAAGCATGAAAATCACTTTAAACATGCTAATTTTAGCTCTAACACTCATGATCCACCTACAAATGTGAACTGACGTTCAAAAATAAAACATTTGAAAACGGACCATTTTCCACATTTCTGAAGCATGACGTAATGGGGGGGTGTTATCTCTTTTGTCGAAAATCAGCCGTTTTTGCTCGAACATTAAATGCCTCCAAATGGTATTTAATTAACTTCCCGAGCCCCTGGAAGCATGAAAATCACTTTAAACATGCTAATTTTAGCTCTAACACTGATGATCCACCTACAAATGTGAACTGACGTTCAAAAATAAAACATTTGAAAACGGACCATTTTCCACATTTCTGAAGCATGACGTAATGGGGGGGTGTTATCTCTTTTGTCGAAAATCAGCCGTTTTTGCTCGAACATTAAATGCCTCCAAATGGTATTTATTTCACTTCCCGAGCCCCTGGAAGCATGAAAATCACTTTAAACATGCTAATTTAGCTCTAACACTGATGATCCACCTACAAATGTGAACTGACGTTCAAAAATAAAAAACATTTGAAAACGGACCATTTTCCACATTTCTGAAGCATGACGTAATGGGGGGGTGTTATCTCTTTTGTCGAAAATCAGCCGTTTTTGCTCGAACATTAAATGCCTCCAAATGGTATTTAATTAACTTCCCGAGCCCCTGGAAGCATGAAAATCACTTTAAACATGCTAATTTTAGCTCTAACACTGATGATCCACCTACAAATGTGAACTGACGTTCAAAAATAAAACATTTGAAAACGGACCATTTTCCACATTTCTGAAGCATGACGTAATGGGGGGGTGTTATCTCTTTTGTCGAAAATCAGCCGTTTTTGCTCGAACATTAAATGCCTCCAAATGGTATTTAATTAACTTCCCGGGGTGAAGAAACCCTTTTTGAGAACTCAGAGTGAGTAAATTGGCCATTTTCATGCACTTTTAACCATTCCATAAATCTTGTGTTTTGGGCCCCTGGAAGCATGAAAATCACTTTAAACATGCTAATTTTAGCTCTAACACTGATGATCCACCTACAAATGTGAACTGACGTTCAAAAATAAAACATTTGAAAACGGACCATTTTCCACATTTCTGAAGCATGACGTAATGGGGGGGTGTTATCTCTTTTGTCGAAAATCAGTCATTTTTGCTCGAACATTAAATGCCTCCAAATGGTATTTAATTAACTTCCCGAGCCCCTGGAAGCATGAAAATCACTTTAAACATGCTAATTTTAGCTCTAACACTGATGATCCACCTACAAATGTGAACTGACGTTCAAAAATAAAACATTTGAAAACGGACCATTTTCCACATTTCTGAAGCATGACGTAATGGGGGGGTGTTATCTCTTTTGTCGAAAATCAGCAGTTTTTGCTCGAACATTAAATGCCTCCAAATGGTATTTAATTAACTTCCCGGGGTGAAGAAACCCTTTTTGAGAACTCAGAGTGAGTAAATTGGCCATTTTCATGCACTTTTAACCATTCCATAAATCTTGCGTTTTGGGCCCCTGGAAGCATGAAAATCACTTTAAACATGCTAATTTTAGCTCTAACACTGATGAACCACCTACAAATGTGAACTGACGTTCAAAAATAAAACATTTGAAAACGGACCATTTTCCACATTTCTGAAGCATGACGTAATGGGGGGGGTGTTATCTCTTTTGTCGAAAATCAGCCGTTTTTGCTCGAACATTAAATGCCTCCAAATGGTATTTATTTCACTTCCCGAGCCCCTGGAAGCATGAAAATCACTTTAAACATGCTAATTTTAGCTCTAACACTGATGATCCACCTACAAATGTGAACTGACGTTCAAAAATAAAACATTTGAAAACGGACCATTTTCCACATTTCTGAAGCATGACGTAATGGGGGGGTGTTATCTCTTTTGTCGAAAATCAGCCGTTTTTGCTCGAACATTAAATGCCTCCAAATGGCATTTATTTCACTTCCCGAGCCCCTGGAAGCATGAAAATCACTTTAAACATGCTAATTTTAGCTCTAACACTGATGATCCACCTACAAATGTGAACTGACGTTCAAAAATAAAACATTTGAAAACGGACCATTTTCCACATTTCTGAAGCATGACGTAATGGGGGGGTGTTATCTCTTTTGTCGAAAATCAGCCGTTTTTTCTCGAACATTAAATGCCTCCAAATGGTATTTATTTCACTTCCCGAGCCCCTGGAAGCATGAAAATCACTTTAAACATGCTAATTTTAGCTCTAACACTGATGATCCACCTACAAATGTGAACTGACGTTCAAAAATAAAACATTTGAAAACGGACCATTTTCCACATTTCTGAAGCATGACGTAATGGGGGGGTGTTATCTCTTTTGTCGAAAATCAGCCGTTTTTGCTCGAACATTAAATGCCTCCAAATGGTATTTAATTAACTTCCCGAGCCCCTGGAAGCATGAAAATCACTTTAAACATGCTAATTTTAGCTCTAACACTGATGATCCACCTACAAATGTGAACTGACGTTCAAAAATAAAACATTTGAAAACGGACCATTTTCCACATTTCTGAAGCATGACGTAATGGGGGGGTGTTATCTCTTTTGTCGAAAATCAGCCGTTTTTGCTCGAACATTAAATGCCTCCAAATGGTATTTAATTAACTTCCCGGGGTGAAGAAACCCTTTTTGAGAACTCAGAGTGAGTAAATTGGCCATTTTCATGCACTTTTAACCATTCCATAAATCTTGTGTTTTGGGCCCCTGGAAGCATGAAAATCACTTTAAACATGCTAATTTTAGCTCTAACACTGATGATCCACCTACAAATGTGAACTGACGTTCAAAAATAAAACATTTGAAAACGGACCATTTTCCACATTTCTGAAGTATGACATAATGGGGGGGTGTTATCTCTTTTGTCGAAAATCAGCCGTTTTTGCTCGAACATTAAATGCCTCCAAATTGTATTTATTTCACTTCCCGAGCCCCTGGAAGCATGAAAATCACTTTAAACATGCTAATTTTAGCTCTAACACTGATGATCCACCTACAAATGTGAACTGACGTTCAAAAATAAAACATTTGAAAACGGACCATTTTCCACATTTCTGAAGCATGACGTAATGGGGGGGTGTTATCTCTTTTGTCGAAAATCAGCCGTTTTTGCTCGAACATTAAATGCCTCCAAATGGTATTTATTTCACTTCCCGAGCCCCTGGAAGCATGAAAATCACTTTAAACATGCTAATTTTAGCTCTAACACTGATGATCCACCTACAAATGTGAACTGACGTTCAAAAATAAAACATTTGAAAACGGACCATTTTCCACATTTCTGAAGCATGACGTAATGGGGGGGTGTTATCTCTTTTGTCGAAAATCAGCCGTTTTTGCTCGAACATTAAATGCCTCCAAATGGTATTTAATTAACTTCCCGAGCCCCTGGAAGCATGAAAATCACTTTAAACATGCTAATTTTAGCTCTAACACTGATGATCCACCTACAAATGTGAACTGACGTTCAAAAATAAAACATTTGAAAACGGACCATTTTCCACATTTCTGAAGCATGACGTAATGGGGGGGTGTTATCTCTTTTGTCGAAAATCAGCCGTTTTTGCTCGAACATTAAATGCCTCCAAATGGTATTTAATTAACTTCCCGAGCCCCTGGAAGCATGAAAATCACTTTAAACATGCTAATTTTAGCTCTAACACTGATGATCCACCTACAAATGTGAACTGACGTTCAAAAATAAAACATTTGAAAACGGACCATTTTCCACATTTCTGAAGCATGACGTAATGGGGGGGTGTTATCTCTTTTGTCGAAAATCAGCCGTTTTTGCTCGAACATTAAATGCCTCCAAATGGTATTTAATTAACTTCCCGAGCCCCTGGAAGCATGAAAATCACTTTAAACATGCTAATTTTAGCTCTAACACTGATGATCCACCTACAAATGTGAACTGACGTTCAAAAATAAAACATTTGAAAACGGACCATTTTCCACATTTCTGAAGCATGACGTAATGGGGGGGTGTTATCTCTTTTGTCGAAAATCAGCCGTTTTTGCTCGAACATTAAATGCCTCCAAATGGTATTTAATTAACTTCCCGAGCCCCTGGAAGCATGAAAATCACTTTAAACATGCTAATTTTAGCTCTAACACTGATGATCCACCTACAAATGTGAACTGACGTTCAAAAATAAAACATTTGAAAACGGACCATTTTCCACATTTCTGAAGCATGACGTAATGGGGGGGGTGTTATCTCTTTTGTCGAAAATCAGCCGTTTTTGCTCGAACATTAAATGCCTCCAAATGGTATTTAATTAACTTCCCGGGGTGAAGAAACCCTTTTTGAGAACTCAGAGTGAGTAAATTGGCCATTTTCATGCACTTTTAACCATTCCATAAATCTTGTGTTTTGGGCCCCTGGAAGCATGAAAATCACTTTAAACATGCTAATTTTAGCTCTAACACTGATGATCCACCTACAAATGTGAACTGACGTTCAAAAATAAAACATTTGAAAACGGACCATTTTCCACATTTCTGAAGCATGACGTAATGGGGGGGTGTTATCTCTTTTGTCGAAAATCAGACGTTTTTGCTCGAACATTAAATGCCTCCAAATGGTATTTAATTAACTTCCCGAGCCCCTGGAAGCATGAAAATCACTTTAAACATGCTAATTTTAGCTCTAACACTGATGATCCACCTACAAATGTGAACTGATGTTAAAAAATAAAACATTTGAAAACGGACCATTTTCCACATTTCTGAAGCATGACGTAATGGGGGGGTGTTATCTCTTTTGTCGAAAATCAGCCGTTTTTGCTCGAACATTAAATGCCTCCAAATGGTATTTATTTCACTTCCCGGGGTGAAGAAACCCTTTTTGAGAACTCAGAGTGAGTAAATTGGCCATTTTCATGCACTTTTAACCATTCCATTAATCTTGTGTTTTGGGCCCCTGGAAGCATGAAAATCACTTTAAACATGCTAATTTTAGCTCTAACACTGATGATCCACCTACAAATGTGAACTGACGTTCAAAAATAAAACATTTGAAAACGGACCATTTTCCACATTTCTGAAGCATGACGTAATGGGGGGGTGTTATCTCTTTTGTCGAAAATCAGCCGTTTTTGCTCGAACATTAAATGCCTCCAAATGGTATTTATTTCACTTCCTGAGCCCCTGGAAGCATGAAAATCACTTTAAACATGCTAATTTTAGCTCTAACACTGATGATCCACCTACAAATGTGAACTGACGTTCAAAAATAAAAAACATTTGAAAACGGACCATTTTCCACATTTCTGAAGCATGACGTAATGGGGGGGTGTTATCTCTTTTGTCGAAAATCAGCCGTTTTTGCTCGAACATTAAATGCCTCCAAATGGTATTTAATTAACTTCCCGAGCCCCTGGAAGCATGAAAATCACTTTAAACATGCTAATTTTAGCTCTAACACTGATGATCCACCTACAAATGTGAACTGACGTTCAAAAATAAAACATTTGAAAACGGACCATTTTCCACATTTCTGAAGCATGACGTAATGGGGGGGTGTTATCTCTTTTGTCGAAAATCAGCCATTTTTGCTCGAACATTAAATGCCTCCAAATGGTATTTAATTAACTTCCCGGGGTGAAGAAACCCTTTTTGAGAACTCAGAGTGAGTAAATTGGCCATTTTCATGCACTTTTAACCATTCCATAAATCTTGTGTTTTGGGCCCCTGGAAGCATGAAAATCACTTTAAACATGCTAATTTTAGCTCTAACACTGATGATCCACCTACAAATGTGAACTGACGTTCAAAAATAAAACATTTGAAAACGGACCATTTTCCACATTTCTGAAGCATGACGTAATGGGGGGGTGTTATCTCTTTTGTCGAAAATCAGACGTTTTTGCTCGAACATTAAATGCCTCCAAATGGTATTTAATTAACTTCCCGAGCCCCTGGAAGCATGAAAATCACTTTAAACATGCTAATTTTAGCTCTAACACTGATGATCCACCTACAAATGTGAACTGATGTTAAAAAATAAAACATTTGAAAACGGACCATTTTCCACATTTCTGAAGCATGACGTAATGGGGGGGTGTTATCTCTTTTGTCGAAAATCAGCCGTTTTTGCTCGAACATTAAATGCCTCCAAATGGTATTTATTTCACTTCCCGGGGTGAAGAAACCCTTTTTGAGAACTCAGAGTGAGTAAATTGGCCATTTTCATGCACTTTTAACCATTCCATTAATCTTGTGTTTTGGGCCCCTGGAAGCATGAAAATCACTTTAAACATGCTAATTTTAGCTCTAACACTGATGATCCACCTACAAATGTGAACTGACGTTCAAAAATAAAACATTTGAAAACGGACCATTTTCCACATTTCTGAAGCCTGACGTAATGGGGGGGTTTTATCTCTTTTGTCGAAAATCAGCCGTTTTTGCTCGAACATTAAATGCCTCCAAATGGTATTTATTTCACTTCCGGAGCCCCTGGAAGCATGAAAATCACTTTAAACATGCTAATTTTAGCTCTAACACTGATGATCCACCTACAAATGTGAACTGACGTTCAAAAATAAAACATTTGAAAACGAACCATTTTCCACATTTCGGAAGCATGACGTAATGGGGGGGTGTTATCTCTTTTGTCGAAAATCAGCCGTTTTTGCTCGAACATTAAATGCCTCCAAATGGTATTTAATTAACTTCCCGGGGTGAAGAAACCCTTTTTGAGAACTCAGAGTGAGTAAATTGGCCATTTTCATGCACTTTTAACCATTCCATAAATCTTGTGTTTTGGGCCCCTGGAAGCATGAAAATCACTTTAAACATGCTAATTTTAGCTCTAACACTGATGATCCACCTACAAATGTGAACTGACGTTCAAAAATAAAACATTTGAAAACGGACCATTTTCCACATTTCTGAAGCATGACGTAATGGGGGGGTGTTATCTCTTTTGTCGAAAATCAGACGTTTTTGCTCGAACATTAAATGCCTCCAAATGGTATTTAATTAACTTCCCGAGCCCCTGGAAGCATGAAAATCACTTTAAACATGCTAATTTTAGCTCTAACACTGATGATCCACCTACAAATGTGAACTGATGTTAAAAAATAAAACATTTGAAAACGGACCATTTTCCACATTTCTGAAGCATGACGTAATGGGGGGGTGTTATCTCTTTTGTCGAAAATCAGCCGTTTTTGCTCGAACATTAAATGCCTCCAAATGGTATTTATTTCACTTCCCGGGGTGAAGAAACCCTTTTTGAGAACTCAGAGTGAGTAAATTGGCCATTTTCATGCACTTTTAACCATTCCATTAATCTTGTGTTTTGGGCCCCTGGAAGCATGAAAATCACTTTAAACATGCTAATTTTAGCTCTAACACTGATGATCCACCTACAAATGTGAACTGACGTTCAAAAATAAAACATTTGAAAACGGACCATTTTCCACATTTCTGAAGCATGACGTAATGGGGGGGTGTTATCTCTTTTGTCGAAAATCAGCCGTTTTTGCTCGAACATTAAATGCCTCCAAATGGTATTTATTTCACTTCCTGAGCCCCTGGAAGCATGAAAATCACTTTAAACATGCTAATTTTAGCTCTAACACTGATGATCCACCTACAAATGTGAACTGACGTTCAAAAATAAAAAACATTTGAAAACGGACCATTTTCCACATTTCTGAAGCATGACGTAATGGGGGGGTGTTATCTCTTTTGTCGAAAATCAGCCGTTTTTGCTCGAACATTAAATGCCTCCAAATGGTATTTAATTAACTTCCCGAGCCCCTGGAAGCATGAAAATCACTTTAAACATGCTAATTTTAGCTCTAACACTGATGATCCACCTACAAATGTGAACTGACGTTCAAAAATAAAACATTTGAAAACGGACCATTTTCCACATTTCTGAAGCATGACGTAATGGGGGGGTGTTATCTCTTTTGTCGAAAATCAGCCATTTTTGCTCGAACATTAAATGCCTCCAAATGGTATTTATTTCACTTCCCGGGGTGAAGAAACCCTTTTTGAGAACTCAGAGTGAGTAAATTGGCCATTTTCATGCACTTTTAACCATTCCATTAATCTTGTGTTTTGGGCCCCTGGAAGCATGAAAATCACTTTAAACATGCTAATTTTAGCTCTAACACTGATGATCCACCTACAAATGTGAACTGACGTTCAAAAATAAAACATTTGAAAACGGACCATTTTCCACATTTCTGAAGCATGACGTAATGGGGGGGTGTTATCTCTTTTGTCGAAAATCAGCCGTTTTTGCGCGAACATTAAATGCCTCCAAATGGTATTTATTTCACTTCCCGAGCCCCTGGAAGCATGAAAATCACTTTAAACATGCTAATTTTAGCTCTAACACTGATGATCCACCTACAAATGTGAACTGACGTTCAAAAATAAAACATTTGAAAACGGACCATTTTCCACATTTCTGAAGCATGACGTAATGGGGGGGTGTTATCTCTTTTGTCGAAAATCAGCCGTTTTTGCTCGAACATTAAATGCCTCCAAATGGTATTTAATTAACTTCCCGAGCCCCTGGAAGCATGAAAATCACTTTAAACATGCTAATTTTAGCTCTAACACTGATGATCCACCTACAAATGTGAACTGACGTTCAAAAATAAAACATTTGAAAACGGACCATTTTCCACATTTCTGAAGCATGACGTAATGGGGGGATGTTATCTCTTTTGTCGAAAATCAGCCGTTTTTGCTCGAACATTAAATGCCTCCAAATGGTATTTAATTAACTTCCCGGGGTGAAGAAACCCTTTTTGAGAACTCAGAGTGAGTAAATTGGCCATTTTCATGCACTTTTAACCATTCCATAAATCTTGTGTTTTGGGCCCCTGGAAGCATGAAAATCACTTTAAACATGCAAATTTTAGCTCTAACACTGATGATCCACCTACAAATGTGAACTGACGTTCAAAAATAAAACATTTGAAAACGGACCATTTTCCACATTTCTGAAGCATGACGTAATGGGGGGGTGTTATCTCTTTTGTCGAAAATCAGCCGTTTTTGCTCGAACATTAAATGCCTCCAAATGGTATTTAATTAACTTCCCGAGCCCCTGGAAGCATGAAAATCACTTTAAACATGCTAATTTTAGCTCTAACACTGATGATCCACCTACAAATGTGAACTGACGTTCAAAAATAAAACATTTGAAAACGGACCATTTTCCACATTTCTGAAGCATGACGTAATGGGGGGGTGTTATCTCTTTTGTCGAAAATCAGCCATTTTTGCTCGTACATTAAATGCCTCCAAATGGTATTTATTTCACTTCCCGGGGTGAAGAAACCCTTTTTGAGAACTCAGAGTGAGTAAATTGGCCATTTTCATGCACTTTTAACCATTCCATTAATCTTGTGTTTTGGGCCCCTGGAAGCATGAAAATCACTTTAAACATGCTAATTTTAGCTCTAACACTGATGATCCACCTACAAATGTGAACTGACGTTCAAAAATAAAACATTTGAAAACGGACCATTTTCCACATTTCTGAAGCATGACGTAATGGGGGGGTGTTATCTCTTTTGTCGAAAATCAGCCGTTTTTGCGCGAACATTAAATGCCTCCAAATGGTATTTATTTCACTTCCCGAGCCCCTGGAAGCATGAAAATCACTTTAAACATGCTAATTTTAGCTCTAACACTGATGATCCACCTACAAATGTGAACTGACGTTCAAAAATAAAACATTTGAAAACGGACCATTTTCCACATTTCTGAAGCATGACGTAATGGGGGGGTGTTATCTCTTTTGTCGAAAATCAGCCGTTTTTGCTCGAACATTAAATGCCTCCAAATGGTATTTAATTAACTTCCCGGGCCCCTGGAAGCATGAAAATCACTTTAAACATACTAATTTTAGCTCTAACACTGATGATCCACCTACAAATGTGAACTGACGTTCAAAAATAAAACATTTGAAAACGGACCATTTTCCACATTTCTGAAGCATGACGTAATGGGGGGGTGTTATCTCTTTTGTCGAAAATCAGCCATTTTTGCTCGAACATTAAATGCCTCCAAATGGTATTTAATTAACTTCCCGGGGTGAAGAAACCCTTTTTGAGAACTCAGAGTGAGTAAATTGGCCATTTTCATGCACTTTTAACCATTCCATAAATCTTGTGTTTTGGGCCCCTGGAAGCATGAAAATCACTTTAAACATGCTAATTTTAGCTCTAACACTGATGATCCACCTACAAATGTGAACTGACGTTCAAAAATAAAACATTTGAAAACGGACCATTTTCCACATTTCTGAAGCATGACGTAATGGGGGGGTGTTATCTCTTTTGTCGAAAATCAGCCGTTTTTGCTCGAACATTAAATGCCTCCAAATGGTATTTAATTAACTTCCCGAGCCCCTGGAAGCATGAAAATCACTTTAAACATGCTAATTTTAGCTCTAACACTGATGATCCACCTACAAATGTGAACTGACGTTCAAAAATAAAACATTTGAAAACGGACCATTTTCCACATTTCTGAAGCATGACGTAATGGGGGGGTGTTATCTCTTTTGTCGAAAATCAGCCGTTTTTGCTCGAACATTAAATGCCTCCAAATGGTATTTATTTCACTTCCCGGGGTGAAGAAACCCTTTTTGAGAACTCAGAGTGAGTAAATTGGCCATTTTCATGCACTTTTAACCATTCCATTAATCTTGTGTTTTGGGCCCCTGGAAGCATGAAAATCACTTTAAACATGCTAATTTTAGCTCTAACACTGATGATCCACCTACAAATGTGAACTGACGTTCAAAAATAAAACATTTGAAAACGGACCATTTTCCACATTTCTGAAGCATGACGTAATGGGGGGGTGTTATCTCTTTTGTCGGAAATCAGCCGTTTTTGCTCGAACATTAAATGCCTCCAAATGGTATTTAATTAACTTCCCGAGCCCCTGGAAGCATGAAAATCACTTTAAACATGCTAATTTTAGCTCTAACACTGATGATCCACCTACAAATGTGAACTGACGTTCAAAAATAAAACATTTGAAAACGGACCATTTTCCACATTTCTGAAGCATGACGTAATGGGGGGGTGTTATCTCTTTTGTCGAAAATCAGCCGTTTTTGCTCGAACATTAAATGCCTCCAAATGGTATTTAATTAACTTCCCGAGCCCCTGGAAGCATGAAAATCACTTTAAACATGCTAATTTTAGCTCTAACACTGATGATCCACCTACAAATGTGAACTGACGTTCAAAAATAAAACATTTGAAAACGGACCATTTTCCACATTTCTGAAGCATGACGTAATGGGGGGGTGTTATCTCTTTTGTCGAAAATCAGCCGTTTTTGCTCGAACATTAAATGCCTCCTAATGGTATTTAATTAACTTCCCGAGCCCCTGGAAGCATGAAAATCACTTTAAACATGCTAATTTTAGCTCTAACACTGATGATCCACCTACAAATGTGAACTGACGTTCAAAAATAAAACATTTGAAAACGGACCATTTTCCACATTTCTGAAGCATGACGTAATGGGGGGGTGTTATCTCTTTTGTCGAAAATCAGCCGTTTTTGCTCGAACATTAAATGCCTCCAAATGGTATTTAATTAACTTCCCGGGGTGAAGAAACCCTTTTTGAGAACTCAGAGTGAGTAAATTGGCCATTTTCATGCACTTTTAACCATTCCATAAATCTTGTGTTTTGGGCCCCTGGAAGCATGAAAATCACTTTAAACATGCTAATTTTAGCTCTAACACTGATGATCCACCTACAAATGTGAACTGACGTTCAAAAATAAAACATTTGAAAACGGACCATTTTCCACATTTCTGAAGCATGACGTAATGGGGGGGGGTGTTATCTCTTTTGTCGAAAATCAGCCGTTTTTGCTCGAACATTAAATGCCTCCAAATGGTATTTAATTAACTTCCCGAGCCCCTGGAAGCATGAAAATCACTTTAAACATGCTAATTTTAGCTCTAACACTGATGATCCACCTACAAATGTGAACTGACGTTCAAAAATAAAACATTTGAAAACGGACCATTTTCCACATTTCTGAAGCATGACGTAATGGGGGGGTGTTATCTCTTTTGTCGAAAATCAGCCGTTTTTGCTCGAACATTAAATGCCTCCAAATGGTATTTAATTAACTTCCCGGGGTGAAGAAACCCTTTTTGAGAACTCAGAGTGAGTAAATTGGCCATTTTCATGCACTTTTAACCATTCCATAAATCTTGTGTTTTGGGCCCCTGGAAGCATGAAAATCACTTTAAACATGCTAATTTTAGCTCTAACACTGATGATCCACCTACAAATGTGAACTGACGTTCAAAAATAAAACATTTGAAAACGGACCATTTTCCACATTTCTGAAGCATGACGTAATGGGGGGGTGTTATCTCTTTTGTCGAAAATCAGCCGTTTTTGCTCGAACATTAAATGCCTCCAAATGGTATTTATTTCACTTCCCGGGGTGAAGAAACCCTTTTTGAGAACTCAGAGTGAGTAAATTGGCCATTTTCATGCACTTTTAACCATTCCATTAATCTTGTGTTTTGGGCCCCTGGAAGCATGAAAATCACTTTAAACATGCTAATTTTAGCTCTAACACTGATGATCCACCTACAAATGTGAACTGACGTTCAAAAATAAAACATTTGAAAACGGACCATTTTCCACATTTCTGAAGCATGACGTAATGGGGGGGTGTTATCTCTTTTGTCGGAAATCAGCCGTTTTTGCTCGAACATTAAATGCCTCCAAATGGTATTTAATTAACTTCCCGAGCCCCTGGAAGCATGAAAATCACTTTAAACATGCTAATTTTAGCTCTAACACTGATGATCCACCTACAAATGTGAACTGACGTTCAAAAATAAAACATTTGAAAACGGACCATTTTCCACATTTCTGAAGCATGACGTAATGGGGGGGTGTTATCTCTTTTGTCGAAAATCAGCCGTTTTTGCTCGAACATTAAATGCCTCCAAATGGTATTTAATTAACTTCCCGAGCCCCTGGAAGCATGAAAATCACTTTAAACATGCTAATTTTAGCTCTAACACTGATGATCCACCTACAAATGTGAACTGACGTTCAAAAATAAAACATTTGAAAACGGACCATTTTCCACATTTCTGAAGCATGACGTAATGGGGGGGTGTTATCTCTTTTGTCGAAAATCAGCCGTTTTTGCTCGAACATTAAATGCCTCCTAATGGTATTTAATTAACTTCCCGAGCCCCTGGAAGCATGAAAATCACTTTAAACATGCTAATTTTAGCTCTAACACTGATGATCCACCTACAAATGTGAACTGACGTTCAAAAATAAAACATTTGAAAACGGACCATTTTCCACATTTCTGAAGCATGACGTAATGGGGGGGTGTTATCTCTTTTGTCGAAAATCAGCCGTTTTTGCTCGAACATTAAATGCCTCCAAATGGTATTTAATTAACTTCCCGGGGTGAAGAAACCCTTTTTGAGAACTCAGAGTGAGTAAATTGGCCATTTTCATGCACTTTTAACCATTCCATAAATCTTGTGTTTTGGGCCCCTGGAAGCATGAAAATCACTTTAAACATGCTAATTTTAGCTCTAACACTGATGATCCACCTACAAATGTGAACTGACGTTCAAAAATAAAACATTTGAAAACGGACCATTTTCCACATTTCTGAAGCATGACGTAATGGGGGGGGTGTTATCTCTTTTGTCGAAAATCAGCCGTTTTTGCTCGAACATTAAATGCCTCCAAATGGTATTTAATTAACTTCCCGAGCCCCTGGAAGCATGAAAATCACTTTAAACATGCTAATTTTAGCTCTAACACTGATGATCCACCTACAAATGTGAACTGACGTTCAAAAATAAAACATTTGAAAACGGACCATTTTCCACATTTCTGAAGCATGACGTAATGGGGGGGTGTTATCTCTTTTGTCGAAAATCAGCCGTTTTTGCTCGAACATTAAATGCCTCCAAATGGTATTTAATTAACTTCCCGGGGTGAAGAAACCCTTTTTGAGAACTCAGAGTGAGTAAATTGGCCATTTTCATGCACTTTTAACCATTCCATAAATCTTGTGTTTTGGGCCCCTGGAAGCATGAAAATCACTTTAAACATGCTAATTTTAGCTCTAACACTGATGATCCACCTACAAATGTGAACTGACGTTCAAAAATAAAACATTTGAAAACGGACCATTTTCCACATTTCTGAAGCATGACGTAATGGGGGGGTGTTATCTCTTTTGTCGAAAATCAGCCGTTTTTGCTCGAACATTAAATGCCTCCAAATGGTATTTATTTCACTTCCCGAGCCCCTGGAAGCATGAAAATCACTTTAAACATGCTAATTTTAGCTCTAACACTGATGATCCACCTACAAATGTGAACTGACGTTCAAAAATAAAACATTTGAAAACGGACCATTTTCCACATTTCTGAAGCATGACGTAATGGGGGGGTGTTATCTCTTTTGTCGAAAATCAGCCGTTTTTGCTCGAACATTAAATGCCTCCAAATGGTATTTAATTAACTTCCCGAGCCCCTGGAAGCATGAAAATCACTTTAAACATGCTAATTTTAGCTCTAACACTGATGATCCACCTACAAATGTGAACTGACGTTCAAAAATAAAACATTTGAAAACGGACCATTTTCCACATTTCTGAAGCATGACGTAATGGGGGGGTGTTATCTCTTTTGTCGAAAATCAGCCGTTTTTGCTCGAACATTAAATGCCTCCAAATGGTATTTAATTAACTTCCCGGGGTGAAGAAACCCTTTTTGAGAACTCAGAGTGAGTAAATTGGCCATTTTCATGCACTTTTAACCATTCCATAAATCTTGTGTTTTGGGCCCCTGGAAGCATGAAAATCACTTTAAACATGCTAATTTTAGCTCTAACACTGATGATCCACCTACAAATGTGAACTGACGTTCAAAAATAAAACATTTGAAAACGGACCATTTTCCACATTTCTGAAGCATGACGTAATGGGGGGGTGTTATCTCTTTTGTCGAAAATCAGCCGTTTTTGCTCGAACATTAAATGCCTCCAAATGGTATTTATTTCACTTCCCGAGCCCCTGGAAGCATGAAAATCACTTTAAACATGCTAATTTTAGCTCTAACACTGATGATCCACCTACAAATGTGAACTGACGTTCAAAAATAAAACATTTGAAAACGGACCATTTTCCACATTTCTGAAGCATGACGTAATGGGGGGGTGTTATCTCTTTTGTCGAAAATCAGCCGTTTTTGCTCGAACATTAAATGCCTCCAAATGGTATTTAATTAACTTCCCGGGGTGAAGAAACCCTTTTTGAGAACTCAGAGTGAGTAAATTGGCCATTTTCATGCACTTTTAACCATTCCATAAATCTTGTGTTTTGGGCCCCTGGAAGCATGAAAATCACTTTAAACATGCTAATTTTAGCTCTAACACTGATGATCCACCTACAAATGTGAACTGACGTTCAAAAATAAAACATTTGAAAACGGACCATTTTCCACATTTCTGAAGCATGACGTAATGGGGGGGTGTTATCTCTTTTGTCGAAAATCAGCCGTTTTTGCTCGAACATTAAATGCCTCCAAATGGTATTTATTTCACTTCCCGGTGTGAAGAAACCCTTTTTGAGAACTCAGAGTGAGTAAATTGGCCATTTTCATGCACTTTTAACCATTCCATTAATCTTGTGTTTTGGGCCCCTGGAAGCATGAAAATCACTTTAAACATGCTAATTTTAGCTCTAACACTGATGATCCACCTACAAATGTGAACTGACGTTCAAAAATAAAACATTTGAAAACGGACCATTTTCCACATTTCTGAAGCATGACGTAATGGGGGGCTGTTATCTCTTTTGTCGAAAATCAGCCGTTTTTGCTCGAACATTAAATGCCTCCAAATGGTATTTAATTAACTTCCCGAGCCCCTGGAAGCATGAAAATCACTTTAAACATGCTAATTTTAGCTCTAACACTGATGATCCACCTACAAATGTGAACTGACGTTCAAAAATAAAACATTTGAAAACGGACCATTTTCCACATTTCTGAAGCATGACGTAATGGGGGGGTGTTATCTCTTTTGTCGAAAATCAGCCGTTTTTGCTCGAACATTAAATGCCTCCAAATGGTATTTAATTAACTTCCCGAGCCCCTGGAAGCATGAAAATCACTTTAAACATGCTAATTTTAGCTCTAACACTGATGATCCACCTACAAATGTGAACTGACGTTCAAAAATAAAACATTTGAAAACGGACCATTTTCCACATTTCTGAAGCATGACGTAATGGGGGGGTGTTATCTCTTTTGTCGAAAATCAGCCGTTTTTGCTCGAACATTAAATGCCTCCAAATGGTATTTAATTAACTTCCCGAGCCCCTGGAAGCATGAAAATCACTTTAAACATGCTAATTTTAGCTCTAACACTGATGATCCACCTACAAATGTGAACTGACGTTCAAAAATAAAACATTTGAAAACGGACCATTTTCCACATTTCTGAAGCATGACGTAATGGGGGGGTGTTATCTCTTTTGTCGAAAATCAGCCGTTTTTGCTCGAACATTAAATGCCTCCAAATGGTATTTAATTAACTTCCCGGGGTGAAGAAACCCTTTTTGAGAACTCAGAGTGAGTAAATTGGCCATTTTCATGCACTTTTAACCATTCCATAAATCTTGTGTTTTGGGCCCCTGGAAGCATGAAAATCACTTTAAACATGCTAATTTTAGCTCTAACACTGATGATCCACCTACAAATGTGAACTGACGTTCAAAAATAAAACATTTGAAAACGGACCATTTTCCACATTTCTGAAGCATGACGTAATGGGGGGGTGTTATCTCTTTTGTCGAAAATCAGCCGTTTTTGCTCGAACATTAAATGCCTCCAAATGGTATTTATTTCACTTCCCGAGCCCCTGGAAGCATGAAAATCACTTTAAACATGCTAATTTTAGCTCTAACACTGATGATCCACCTACAAATGTGAACTGACGTTCAAAAATAAAACATTTGAAAACGGACCATTTTCCACATTTCTGAAGCATGACGTAATGGGGGGGTGTTATCTCTTTTGTCGAAAATCAGCCGTTTTTGCTCGAACATTAAATGCCTCCAAATGGTATTTAATTAACTTCCCGGGGTGAAGAAACCCTTTTTGAGAACTCAGAGTGAGTAAATTGGCCCTTTTCATGCACTTTTAACCATTCCATAAATCTTGTGTTTTGGGCCCCTGGAAGCATGAAAATCACTTTAAACATGCTAATTTTAGCTCTAACACTGATGATCCACCTACAAATGTGAACTGACGTTCAAAAATAAAACATTTGAAAACGGACCATTTTCCACATTTCTGAAGCATGACGTAATGGGGGGGTGTTATCTCTTTTGTCGAAAATCAGCCATTTTTGCTCGAACATTAAATGCCTCCAAATGGTATTTATTTCACTTCCCGAGCCCCTGGAAGCATGAAAATCACTTTAAACATGCTAATTTTAGCTCTAACACTGATGATCAACCTACAAATGTGAACTGACGTTCAAAAATAAAACATTTGAAAACGGACCATTTTCCACATTTCTGAAGCATGACGTAATGGGGGGGTGTTATCTCTTTTGTCGAAAATCAGCCGTTTTTGCTCGAACATTAAATGCCTCCAAATGGTATTTATTTCACTTCCCGAGCCCCTGGAAGCATGAAAATCACTTTAAACATGCTAATTTTAGCTCTAACACTGATGATCCACCTACAAATGTGAACTGACGTTCAAAAATAAAACATTTGAAAACGGACCATTTTCCACATTTCTGAAGCATGACGTAATGGGGGGGTGTTATCTCTTTTGTCGAAAATCAGCCGTTTTTGCTCGAACATTAAATGCCTCCAAATGGTATTTAATTAACTTCCCGAGCCCCTGGAAGCATGAAAATCACTTTAAACATGCAAATTTTAGCTCTAACACTGATGATCCACCTACAAATGTGAACTGACGTTCAAAAATAAAACATTTGAAAACGGACCATTTTCCACATTTCTGAAGCATGACGTAATGGGGGGGGTGTTATCTCTTTTGTCGAAAATCAGCCGTTTTTGCTCGAACATTAAATGCCTCCAAATGGTATTTAATTAACTTCCCGAGCCCCTGGAAGCATGAAAATCACTTTAAACATGCTAATTTTAGCTCTAACACTGATGATCCACCTACAAATGTGAACTGACGTTCAAAAATATAACATTTGAAAACGGACCATTTTCCACATTTCTGAAGCATGACGTAATGGGGGGGTGTTATCTCTTTTGTCGAAAATCAGCCGTTTTTGCTCGAACATTAAATGCCTCCAAATGGTATTTAATTAACTTCCCGAGCCCCTGGAAGCATGAAAATCACTTTAAACATGCTAATTTTAGCTCTAACACTGATGATCCACCTACAAATGTGAACTGACGTTCAAAAATAAAACATTTGAAAACGGACCATTTTCCACATTTCTGAAGCATGACGTAATGGGGGGGTGTTATCTCTTTTGTCGAAAATCAGCCGTTTTTGCTCGAACATTAAATGCCTCCAAATGGTATTTATTTCACTTCCCGGGGTGAAGAAACCCTTTTTGAGAACTCAGAGTGAGTAAATTGGCCATTTTCATGCACTTTTAACCATTCCATTAATCTTGTGTTTTGGGCCCCTGGAAGCATGAAAATCACTTTAAACATGCTAATTTTAGCTCTAACACTGATGATCCACCTACAAATGTGAACTGACGTTCAAAAATAAAACATTTGAAAACGGACCATTTTCCACATTTCTGAAGCATGACGTAATGGGGGGGTGTTATCTCTTTTGTCGAAAATCAGCCGTTTTTGCTCGAACATTAAATGCCTCCAAATGGTATTTAATTAACTTCCCGAGCCCCTGGAAGCATGAAAATCACTTTAAACATGCTAATTTTAGCTCTAACACTGATGATCCACCTACAAATGTGAACTGACGTTCAAAAATAAAACATTTGAAAACGGACCATTTTCCACATTTCTGAAGCATGACGTAATGGGGGGGTGTTATCTCTTTTGTCGAAAATCAGCCGTTTTTGCTCGAACATTAAATGCCTCCAAATGGTATTTAATTAACTTCCCGAGCCCCTGGAAGCATGAAAATCACTTTAAACATGCTAATTTTAGCTCTAACACTGATGATCCACCTACAAATGTGAACTGACGTTCAAAAATAAAACATTTGAAAACGGACCATTTTCCACATTTCTGAAGCATGACGTAATGGGGGGGTGTTATCTCTTTTGTCGAAAATCAGCCGTTTTTGCTCGAACATTAAATGCCTCCAAATGGTATCTATTTCACTTCCCGGGGTGAAGAAACCCTTTTTGAGAACTCAGAGTGAGTAAATTGGCCATTTTCATGCACTTTTAACCATTCCATTAATCTTGTGTTTTGGGCCCCTGGAAGCATGAAAATCACTTTAAACATGCTAATTTTAGCTCTAACACTGATGATCCACCTACAAATGTGAACTGACGTTCAAAAATAAAACATTTGAAAACGGACCATTTTCCACATTTCTGAAGCATGACGTAATGGGGGGTGTTATCTCTTTTGTCGAAAATCAGTCGTTTTTGCTCGAACATTAAATGCCTCCAAATGGTATTTAATTAACTTCCCGAGCCCCTGGAAGCATGAAAATCACTTTAAACATGCTAATTTTAGCTCTAACACTTATGATCCACCTACAAATGTGAACTGACGTTCAAAAATAAAACATTTGAAAACGGACCATTTTCCACATTTCTGAAGCATGACGTAATGGGGGGGTGTTATCTCTTTTGTCGAAAATCAGCCGTTTTTGCTCGAACATGAAATGCCTCCAAATGGTATTTAATTAACTTCCCGGGGTGAAGAAACCCTTTTTGAGAACTCAGAGTGAGTAAATTGGCCATTTTCATGCACTTTTAACCATTCCATAAATCTTGTGTTTTGGGCCCCTGGAAGCATGAAAATCACTTTAAACATGCTAATTTTAGCTCTAACACTGATGATCCACCTACAAATGTGAACTGACGTTCAAAAATAAAACATTTGAAAACGGACCATTTTCCACATTTCTGAAGCATGACATAATGGGGGGGTGTTATCTCTTTTGTCAAAAATCAGCCGTTTTTGCTCGAACATTAAATGCCTCCAAATGGTATTTAATTAACTTCCCGAGCCCCTGGAAGCATGAAAATCACTTTAAACATGCTAATTTTAGCTCTAACACTGATGATCCACCTACAAATGTGAACTGAAGTTCAAAAATAAAACATTTGAAAACGGACCATTTTCCACATTTCTGAAGCATGACGTAATGGGGGGTGTTATCTCTTTTGTCGAAAATCAGCCGTTTTTGCTCGAACATTAAATGCCTCCAAATGGTATTTAATTAACTTCCCGAGCCCCTGGAAGCATGAAAATCACTTTAAACATGCTAATTTTAGCTCTAACACTGATGATCCACCTACAAATGTGAACTGACGTTCAAAAATAAAACATTTGAAAACGGACCATTTTCCACATTTCTGAAGCATGACGTAATGGAGGGGTGTTATCTCTTTTGTCGAAAATCAGCCGTTTTTGCTCGAACATTAAATGCCTCCAAATGGTATTTAATTAACTTCCCGAGCCCCTGGAAGCATGAAAATCACTTTAAACATGCTAATTTTAGCTCTAACACTGATGATCCACCTACAAATGTGAACTGACGTTCAAAAATAAAACATTTGAAAACGGACCATTTTCCACATTTCTGAAGCATGACGTAATGGGGGGGTGTTATCTCTTTTGTCGAAAATCAGCCGTTTTTGCTCGAACATTAAATGCCTCCAAATGGTATTTAATTAACTTCCCGGGGTGAAGAAACCCTTTTTGAGAACTCAGAGTGAGTAAATTGGCCATTTTCATGCACTTTTAACCATTCCATAAATCTTGTGTTTTGGGCCCCTGGAAGCATGAAAATCACTTTAAACATGCTAATTTTAGCTCTAACACTGATGATCCACCTACAAATGTGAACTGACGTTCAAAAATAAAACATTTGAAAACAGACCATTTTCCACATTTCTGAAGCATGACGTAATGGGGGGGTGTTATCTCTTTTGTCGAAAATCAGCCGTTTTTGCTCGAACATTAAATGCCTCCAAATGGTATTTATTTCACTTCTCGAGCCCCTGGAAGCATGAAAATCTCTTTAAACATGCTAATTTTAGCTCTAACACTGATGATCCACCTACAAATGTGAACTGACGTTCAAAAATAAAACATTTGAAAACGGACCATTTTCCACATTTCTGAAGCATGACGTAATGGGGGGGTGTTATCTCTTTTGTCGAAAATCAGCCGTTTTTGCTCGAACATTAAATGCCTCCAAATGGTATTTAATTAACTTCCCGGGGTGAAGAAACCCTTTTTGAGAACTCAGAGTGAGTAAATTGGCCATTTTCATGCACTTTTAACCATTCCATAAATCTTGTGTTTTGGGCCCCTGGAAGCATGAAAATCACTTTAAACATGCTAATTTTAGCTCTAACACTGATGATCCACCTACAAATGTGAACTGACGTTCAAAAATAAAACATTTGAAAACGGACCATTTTCCACATTTCTGAAGCATGACGTAATGGGGGGGGTGTTATCTCTTTTGTCGAAAATCAGCCGTTTTTGCTCGAACATTAAATGCCTCCAAATGGTATTTAATTAACTTCCCGAGCCCCTGGAAGCATGAAAATCACTTTAAACATGCTAATTTTAGCTCTAACACTGATGATCCACCTACAAATGTGAACTGACGTTCAAAAATAAAACATTTGAAAACGGACCATTTTCCACATTTCTGAAGCATGACGTAATGGGGGGGTGTTATCTCTTTTGTCGAAAATCAGCCGTTTTTGCTCGAACATTAAATGCCTCCAAATGGTATTTATTTCACTTCCCGAGCCCCTGGAAGCATGAAAATCACTTTAAACATGCTAATTTTAGCTCTAACACTGATGATCCACCTACAAATGTGAACTGACGTTCAAAAATAAAACATTTGAAAACGGACCATTTTCCACATTTCTGAAGCATGACGTAATGGGGGGGTGTTATCTCTTTTGTCAAAAATCAGCCGTTTTTGCTCGAACATTAAATGCCTCTAAATGGTATTTATTTCACTTCCCGAGCCCCTGGAAGCATGAAAATCACTTTAAACATGCTAATTTTAGCTCTAACACTGATGATCCACCTACAAATGTGAACTGACGTTCAAAAATAAAACATTTGAAAACGGACCATTTTCCACATTTCTGAAGCATGACGTAATGGAGGGGTGTTATCTCTTTTGTCGAAAATCAGCCGTTTTTGCTCGAACATTAAATGCCTCCAAATGGTATTTAATTAACTTCCCGAGCCCCTGGAAGCATGAAAATCACTTTAAACATGCTAATTTTAGCTCTAACACTGATGATCCACCTACAAATGTGAACTGACGTTCAAAAATAAAACATTTGAAAACGGACCATTTTCCACATTTCTGAAGCATGACGTAATGGGGGGGTGTTATCTCTTTTGTCGAAAATCAGCCGTTTTTGCTCGAACATTAAATGCCTCCAAATGGTATTTAATTAACTTCCCGGGGTGAAGAAACCCTTTTTGAGAACTCAGAGTGAGTAAATTGGCCATTTTCATGCACTTTTAACCATTCCATAAATCTTGTGTTTTGGGCCCCTGGAAGCATGAAAATCACTTTAAACATGCTAATTTTAGCTCTAACACTGATGATCCACCTACAAATGTGAACTGACGTTCAAAAATAAAACATTTGAAAACAGACCATTTTCCACATTTCTGAAGCATGACGTAATGGGGGGGTGTTATCTCTTTTGTCGAAAATCAGCCGTTTTTGCTCGAACATTAAATGCCTCCAAATGGTATTTATTTCACTTCCCGAGCCCCTGGAAGCATGAAAATCTCTTTAAACATGCTAATTTTAGCTCTAACACTGATGATCCACCTACAAATGTGAACTGACGTTCAAAAATAAAACATTTGAAAACGGACCATTTTCCACATTTCTGAAGCATGACGTAATGGGGGGGTGTTATCTCTTTTGTCGAAAATCAGCCGTTTTTGCTCGAACATTAAATGCCTCCAAATGGTATTTAATTAACTTCCCGGGGTGAAGAAACCCTTTTTGAGAACTCAGAGTGAGTAAATTGGCCATTTTCATGCACTTTTAACCATTCCATAAATCTTGTGTTTTGGGCCCCTGGAAGCATGAAAATCACTTTAAACATGCTAATTTTAGCTCTAACACTGATGATCCACCTACAAATGTGAACTGACATTCAAAAATAAAACATTTGAAAACGGACCATTTTCCACATTTCTGAAGCATGACGTAATGGGGGGGGTGTTATCTCTTTTGTCGAAAATCAGCCGTTTTTGCTCGAACATTAAATGCCTCCAAATGGTATTTAATTAACTTCCCGAGCCCCTGGAAGCATGAAAATCACTTTAAACATGCTAATTTTAGCTCTAACACTGATGATCCACCTACAAATGTGAACTGACGTTCAAAAATAAAACATTTGAAAACGGACCATTTTCCACATTTCTGAAGCATGACGTAATGGGGGGGTGTTATCTCTTTTGTCGAAAATCAGCCGTTTTTGCTCGAACATTAAATGCCTCCAAATGGTATTTATTTCACTTCCCGAGCCCCTGGAAGCATGAAAATCACTTTAAACATGCTAATTTTAGCTCTAACACTGATGATCCACCTACAAATGTGAACTGACGTTCAAAAATAAAACATTTGAAAACGGACCATTTTCCACATTTCTGAAGCATGACGTAATGGGGGGGTGTTATCTCTTTTGTCAAAAATCAGCCGTTTTTGCTCGAACATTAAATGCCTCTAAATGGTATTTATTTCACTTCCCGAGCCCCTGGAAGCATGAAAATCACTTTAAACATGCTAATTTTAGCTCTAACACTGATGATCCACCTACAAATGTGAACTGACGTTCAAAAATAAAACATTTGAAAACGGACCATTTTCCACATTTCTGAAGCATGACGTAATAGGGGGGTGTTATCTCTTTTGTCGAAAATCAGCCGTTTTTGCTCGAACATTAAATGCCTCCAAATGGTATTTAATTAACTTCCTGAGCCCCTGGAAGCATGAAAATCACTTTAAACATGCTAATTTTAGCTCTAACACTGATGATCCACCTACAAATGTGAACTGACGTTCAAAAATAAAACATTTGAAAACGGACCATTTTCCACATTTCTGAAGCATGACATAATGGGGGGGTGTTATCTCTTTTGTCAAAAATCAGCCGTTTTTGCTCGAACATTAAATGCCTCCAAATGGTATTTAATTAACTTCCCGAGCCCCTGGAAGCATGAAAATCACTTTAAACATGCTAATTTTAGCTCTAACACTGATGATCCACCTACAAATGTGAACTGATGTTCAAAAATAAAACATTTGAAAACTGAACATTTTCCACATTTCTGAAGCATGACGTAATGGGGGGGTGTTATCTCTTTTGTCGAAAATCAGCCGTTTTTGCTCGAACATTAAATGCCTCCAAATGGTATTTATTTCACTTCCCGGGGTGAAGAAACCCTTTTTGAGAACTCAGAGTGAGTAAATTGGCCATTTTCATGCACTTTTAACCATTCCATAAATCTTGTGTTTTGGGCCCCTGGAAGCATGAAAATCACTTTAAACATGCTAATTTTAGCTCTAACACTGATGATCCACCTACAAATGTGAACTGACATTCAAAAATAAAACATTTGAAAACGGACCATTTTCCACATTTCTGAAGCATGACGTAATGGGGGGGGTGTTATCTCTTTTGTCGAAAATCAGCCGTTTTTGCTCGAACATTAAATGCCTCCAAATGGTATTTAATTAACTTCCCGAGCCCCTGGAAGCATGAAAATCACTTTAAACATGCTAATTTTAGCTCTAACACTGATGATCCACCTACAAATGTGAACTGACGTTCAAAAATAAAACATTTGAAAACGGACCATTTTCCACATTTCTGAAGCATGACGTAATGGGGGGGTGTTATCTCTTTTGTCGAAAATCAGCCGTTTTTGCTCGAACATTAAATGCCTCCAAATGGTATTTATTTCACTTCCCGAGCCCCTGGAAGCATGAAAATCACTTTAAACATGCTAATTTTAGCTCTAACACTGATGATCCACCTACAAATGTGAACTGACGTTCAAAAATAAAACATTTGAAAACGGACCATTTTCCACATTTCTGAAGCATGACGTAATGGGGGGGTGTTATCTCTTTTGTCAAAAATCAGCCGTTTTTGCTCGAACATTAAATGCCTCTAAATGGTATTTATTTCACTTCCCGAGCCCCTGGAAGCATGAAAATCACTTTAAACATGCTAATTTTAGCTCTAACACTGATGATCCACCTACAAATGTGAACTGACGTTCAAAAATAAAACATTTGAAAACGGACCATTTTCCACATTTCTGAAGCATGACGTAATAGGGGGGTGTTATCTCTTTTGTCGAAAATCAGCCGTTTTTGCTCGAACATTAAATGCCTCCAAATGGTATTTAATTAACTTCCTGAGCCCCTGGAAGCATGAAAATCACTTTAAACATGCTAATTTTAGCTCTAACACTGATGATCCACCTACAAATGTGAACTGACGTTCAAAAATAAAACATTTGAAAACGGACCATTTTCCACATTTCTGAAGCATGACATAATGGGGGGGTGTTATCTCTTTTGTCAAAAATCAGCCGTTTTTGCTCGAACATTAAATGCCTCCAAATGGTATTTAATTAACTTCCCGAGCCCCTGGAAGCATGAAAATCACTTTAAACATGCTAATTTTAGCTCTAACACTGATGATCCACCTACAAATGTGAACTGATGTTCAAAAATAAAACATTTGAAAACTGAACATTTTCCACATTTCTGAAGCATGACGTAATGGGGGGGTGTTATCTCTTTTGTCGAAAATCAGCCGTTTTTGCTCGAACATTAAATGCCTCCAAATGGTATTTATTTCACTTCCCGGGGTGAAGAAACCCTTTTTGAGAACTCAGAGTGAGTAAATTGGCCATTTTCATGCACTTTTAACCATTCCATAAATCTTGTGTTTTGGGCCCCTGGAAGCATGAAAATCACTTTAAACATGCTAATTTTAGCTCTAACACTGATGATCCACCTACAAATGTGAACTGACGTTCAAAAATAAAACATTTGAAAACGGACCATTTTCCACATTTCTGAAGCATGACGTAATTGGGGGGTGTTATCTCTTTTGTCGAAAATCAGCCGTTTTTGCTCGAACATTAAATGCCTCCAAATGGTATTTAATTAACTTCCCGAGCCCCTGGAAGCATGAAAATCACTTTAAACATGCTAATTTTAGCTCTAACACTGATGATCCACCTACAAATGTGAACTGACGTTCAAAAATAAAACATTTGAAAACGGACCATTTTCCACATTTCTGAAGCATGACGTAATGGGGGGGTGTTATCTCTTTTGTCGAAAATCAGCCGTTTTTGCTCGAACATTAAATGCCTCCAAATGGTATTTAATTAACTTCCCGGGGTGAAGAAACCCTTTTTGAGAACTCAGAGTGAGTAAATTGGCCATTTTCATGCACTTTTAACCATTCCATAAATCTTGTGTTTTGGGCCCCTGGAAGCATGAAAATCACTTTAAACATGCTAATTTTAGCTCTAACACTGATGATCCACCTACAAATGTGAACTGACGTTCAAAAATAAAACATTTGAAAACGGACCATTTTCCACATTTCTGAAGCATGACGTAATGGGGGGGTGTTATCTCTTTTGTCGAAAATCAGCCATTTTTGCTCGAACATTAAATGCCTCCAAATGGTATTTATTTCACTTCCCGAGCCCCTGGAAGCATGAAAATCACTTTAAACATGCTAATTTTAGCTCTAACACTGATGATCCACCTACAAATGTGAACTGACGTTCAAAAATAAAACATTTGAAAACGGACCATTTTCCACATTTCTGAAGCATGACGTAATGGGGGGGTGTTATCTCTTTTGTCGAAAATCAGCCGTTTTTGCTCGAACATTAAATGCCTCCAAATGGTATTTATTTCACTTCCCGAGCCCCTGGAAGCATGAAAATCACTTTAAACATGCTAATTTTAGCTCTAACACTGATGATCCACCTACAAATGTGAACTGACGTTCAAAAATAAAACATTTGAAAACGGACCATTTTCCACATTTCTGAAGCATGACGTAATGGGGGGGTGTTATCTCTTTTGTCGAAAATCAGCCATTTTTGCTCGAACATTAAATGCCTCCAAATGGTATTTATTTCACTTCCCGAGCCCCTGGAAGCATGAAAATCACTTTAAACATGCTAATTTTAGCTCTAACACTGATGATCCACCTACAAATGTGAACTGACGTTCAAAAATAAAACATTTGAAAACGGACCATTTTCCACATTTCTGAAGCATGACGTAATGGGGGGGGTGTTATCTCTTTTGTCGAAAATCAGCCGTTTTTGCTCGAACATTAAATGCCTCCAAATGGTATTTATTTCACTTCCCGAGCCCCTGGAAGCATGAAAATCACTTTAAACATGATAATTTTAGCTCTAACACTGATGATCCACCTACAAATGTGAACTGACGTTCAAAAATAAAACATTTGAAAACGGACCATTTTCCACATTTCTGAAGCATGACGTAATGGGGGGGTGTTATCTCTTTTGTCGAAAATCAGCCGTTTTTGCTCGAACATTAAATGCCTCCAAATGGTATTTAATTAACTTCCCGAGCCCCTGGAAGCATGAAAATCACTTTAAACATGCTAATTTTAGCTCTAACACTGATGATCCACCTACAAATGTGAACTGACGTTCAAAAATAAAACATTTGAAAACGGACCATTTTCCACATTTCTGAAGCATGACGTAATGGGGGGGGTGTTATCTCTTTTGTCGAAAATCAGCCGTTTTTGCTCGAACATTAAATGCCTCCAAATGGTATTTAATTAACTTCCCGAGCCCCTGGAAGCATGAAAATCACTTTAAACATGCTAATTTTAGCTCTAACACTGATGATCCACCTACAAATGTGAACTGACGTTCAAAAATATAACATTTGAAAACGAACCATTTTCCACATTTCTGAAGCATGACGTAATGGGGGGGTGTTATCTCTTTTGTCGAAAATCAGCCGTTTTTGCTCGAACATTAAATGCCTCCAAATGGTATTTATTTCACTTCCCGGGGTGAAGAAACCCTTTTTGAGAACTCAGAGTGAGTGAATTGGCCATTTTCATGCACTTTTAACCATTCCATTAATCTTGTGTTTTGGGCCCCTGGAAGCATGAAAATCACTTTAAACATGCTAATTTTAGCTCTAACACTGATGATCCACCTACAAATGTGAACTGACGTTCAAAAATAAAACATTTGAAAACGGACCATTTTCCACATTTCTGAAGCATGACGTAATGGGGGGGTGTTATCTCTTTTGTCGAAAATCAGCCGTTTCTGCTCGAACATTAAATGCCTCCAAATGGTATTTAATTAACTTCCCGGGGTGAAGAAACCCTTTTTGAGAACTCAGAGTGAGTAAATTGGCCATTTTCATGCACTTTTAACCATTCCATAAATCTTGTGTTTTGGGCCCCTGGAAGCATGAAAATCACTTTAAACATGCTAATTTTAGCTCTAACACTGATGATCCACCTACAAATGTGAACTGACGTTCAAAAATAAAACATTTGAAAACGGACCATTTTCCACATTTCTGAAGCATGACGTAATGGGGGGGTGTTATCTCTTTTGTCGAAAATCAGCCGTTTTTGCTCGAACATTAAATGCCTCCAAATGGTATTTATTTCACTTCCCGAGCCCCTGGAAGCATGAAAATCACTTTAAACATGCTAATTTTAGCTCTAACACTGATGATCCACCTACAAATGTGAACTGACGTTCAAAAATAAAACATTTGAAAACGGACCATTTTCCACATTTCTGAAGCATGACGTAATGGGGGGGTGTTATCTCTTTTGTCGAAAATCAGCCGTTTTTGCTCGAACATTAAATGCCTCCAAATGGTATTTAATTAACTTCCCGGGGTGAAGAAACCCTTTTTGAGAACTCAGAGTGAGTAAATTGGCCATTTTCATGCACTTTTAACCATTCCATAAATCTTGTGTTTTGGGCCCCTGGAAGCATGAAAATCACTTTAAACATGCTAATTTTAGCTCTAACACTGATGATCCACCTACAAATGTGAACTGACGTTCAAAAATAAAACATTTGAAAACGGACCATTTTCCACATTTCTGAAGCATGACGTAATGGGGGGGTGTTATCTCTTTTGTCGAAAATCAGCCGTTTTTGCTCGAACATTAAATGCCTCCAAATGGTATTTAATTAACTTCCCGAGCCCCTGGAAGCATGAAAATCACTTTAAACATGCTAATTTTAGCTCTAACACTGATGATCCACCTACAAATGTGAACTGACGTTCAAAAATAAAACATTTGAAAACGGACCATTTTCCACATTTCTGAAGCATGACGTAATGGGGGGTGTTATCTCTTTTGTCGAAAATCAGCCGTTTTTGCTCGAACATTAAATGCCTCCAAATGGTATTTAATTAACTTCCCGAGCCCCTGGAAGCATGAAAATTACTTTAAACATGCTAATTTTAGCTTTAACACTGATGATCCACCTACAAATGTGAACTGACGTTCAAAAATAAAACATTTGAAAACGGACCATTTTCCACATTTCTGAAGCATGACGTAATGGGGGGGTGTTATCTCTTTTGTCGAAAATCAGCCGTTTTTGCTCGAACATTAAATGCCTCCAAATGGTATTTAATTAACTTCCCGAGCCCCTGGAAGCATGAAAATCACTTTAAACATGCTAATTTTAGCTCTAACACTGATGATCCACCTACAAATGTGAACTGACGTTCAAAAATAAAACATTTGAAAACGGACCATTTTCCACATTTCTGAAGCATGACGTAATGGGGGGGTGTTATCTCTTTTGTCGAAAATCAGCCGTTTTTGCTCGAACATTAAATGCCTCCAAATGGTATTTAATTAACTTCCCGGGGTGAAGAAACCCTTTTTGAGAACTCAGAGTGAGTAAATTGGCCATTTTCATGCACTTTTAACCATTCCATAAATCTTGTGTTTTGGGCCCCTGGAAGCATGAAAATCACTTTAAACATGCTAATTTTAGCTCTAACACTGATGATCCACCTACAAATGTGAACTGACGTTCAAAAATAAAACATTTGAAAACAGACCATTTTCCACATTTCTGAAGCATGACGTAATGGGGGGGTGTTATCTCTTTTGTCGAAAATCAGCCGTTTTTGCTCGAACATTAAATGCCTCCAAATGGTATTTATTTCACTTCCCGAGCCCCTGGAAGCATGAAAATCACTTTAAACATGCTAATTTTAGCTCTAACACTGATGATCCACCTACAAATGTGAACTGACGTTCAAAAATAAAACATTTGAAAACGGACCATTTTCCACATTTCTGAAGCATGACGTAATGGGGGGGTGTTATCTCTTTTGTCGAAAATCAGCCGTTTTTGCTCGAACATTAAATGCCTCCAAATGGTATTTAATTAACTTCCCGAGCCCCTGGAAGCATGAAAATCACTTTAAACATGCTAATTTTAGCTCTAACACTGATGATCCACCTACAAATGTGAACTGACGTTCAAAAATAAAACATTTGAAAACGGACCATTTTCCACATTTCTGAAGCATGACGTAATGGGGGGGTGTTATCTCTTTTGTCGAAAATCAGCCGTTTTTGCTCGAACATTAAATGCCTCCAAATGGTATTTATTTCACTTCCCGAGCCCCTGGAAGCATGAAAATCACTTTAAACATGCTAATTTTAGCTCTAACACTGATGATCCACCTACAAATGTGAACTGACGTTCAAAAATAAAACATTTGAAAACGGACCATTTTCCACATTTCTGAAGCATGACGTAATGGGGGGGTGTTATCTCTTTTGTCAAAAATCAGCCGTTTTTGCTCGAACATTAAATGCCTCCAAATGGTATTTATTTCACTTCCCGAGCCCCTGGAAGCATGAAAATCACTTTAAACATGCTAATTTTAGCTCTAACACTGATGATCCACCTACAAATGTGAACTGACGTTCAAAAATAAAACATTTGAAAACGGACCATTTTCCACATTTCTGAAGCATGACGTAATGGGGGGGTATTATCTCTTTTGTCGAAAATCAGCCGTTTTTGCTCGAACATTAAATGCCTCCAAATGGTATTTAATTAACTTCCTGAGCCCCTGGAAGCATGAAAATCACTTTAAACATGCTAATTTTAGCTCTAACACTGATGATCCACCTACAAATGTGAACTGACGTTCAAAAATAAAACATTTGAAAACGGACCATTTTCCACATTTCTGAAGCATGACATAATGGGGGGGTGTTATCTCTTTTGTCAAAAATCAGCCGTTTTTGCTCGAACATTAAATGCCTCCAAATGGTATTTAATTAACTTCCCGAGCCCCTGGAAGCATGAAAATCACTTTAAACATGCTAATTTTAGCTCTAACACTGATGATCCACCTACAAATGTGAACTGATGTTCAAAAATAAAACATTTGAAAACTGACCATTTTCCACATTTCTGAAGCATGACGTAATGGGGGGGTGTTATCTCTTTTGTCGAAAATCAGCCATTTTTGCTCGAACATTAAATGCCTCCAAATGGTATTTATTTCACTTCCCGGGGTGAAGAAACCCTTTTTGAGAACTCAGAGTGAGTAAATTGGCCATTTTCATGCACTTTTAACCATTCCATAAATCTTGTGTTTTGGGCCCCTGGAAGCATGAAAATCACTTTAAACATGCTAATTTTAGCTCTAACACTGATGATCCACCTACAAATGTGAACTGACGTTCAAAAATAAAACATTTGAAAACGGACCATTTTCCACATTTCTGAAGCATGACGTAATTGGGGGGTGTTATCTCTTTTGTCGAAAATCAGCCGTTTTTGCTCGAACATTAAATGCCTCCAAATGGTATTTAATTAACTTCCCGAGCCCCTGGAAGCATGAAAATCACTTTAAACATGCTAATTTTAGCTCTAACACTGATGATCCACCTACAAATGTGAACTGACGTTCAAAAATAAAACATTTGAAAACGGACCATTTTCCACATTTCTGAAGCATGACGTAATGGGGGGGTGTTATCTCTTTTGTCAAAAATCAGCCGTTTTTGCTCGAACATTAAATGCCTCCAAATGGTATTTATTTCACTTCCCGAGCCCCTGGAAGCATGAAAATCACTTTAAACATGCTAATTTTAGCTCTAACACTGATGATCCACCTACAAATGTGAACTGACGTTCAAAAATAAAACATTTGAAAACGGACCATTTTCCACATTTCTGAAGCATGACGTAATGGGGGGGTATTATCTCTTTTGTCGAAAATCAGCCGTTTTTGCTCGAACATTAAATGCCTCCAAATGGTATTTAATTAACTTCCTGAGCCCCTGGAAGCATGAAAATCACTTTACACATGCTAATTTTAGCTCTAACACTGATGATCCACCTACAAATGTGAACTGACGTTCAAAAATAAAACATTTGAAAACGGACCATTTTCCACATTTCTGAAGCATGACGTAATTGGGGGGTGTTATCTCTTTTGTCGAAAATCAGCCGTTTTTGCTCGAACATTAAATGCCTCCAAATGGTATTTAATTAACTTCCCGAGCCCCTGGAAGCATGAAAATCACTTTAAACATGCTAATTTTAGCTCTAACACTGATGATCCACCTACAAATGTGAACTGACGTTCAAAAATAAAACATTTGAAAACGGACCATTTTCCACATTTCTGAAGCATGACGTAATGGGGGGGTGTTATCTCTTTTGTCGAAAATCAGCCGTTTTTGCTCGAACATTAAATGCCTCCAAATGGTATTTAATTAACTTCCCGGGGTGAAGAAACCCTTTTTGAGAACTCAGAGTGAGTAAATTGGCCATTTTCATGCACTTTTAACCATTCCATAAATCTTGTGTTTTGGGCCCCTGGAAGCATGAAAATCACTTTAAACATGCTAATTTTAGCTCTAACACTGATGATCCACCTACAAATGTGAACTGACGTTCAAAAATAAAACATTTGAAAACGGACCATTTTCCACATTTCTGAAGCATGACGTAATGGGGGGGTGTTATCTCTTTTGTCGAAAATCAGCCATTTTTGCTCGAACATTAAATGCCTCCAAATGGTATTTATTTCACTTCCCGAGCCCCTGGAAGCATGAAAATCACTTTAAACATGCTAATTTTAGCTCTAACACTGATGATCCACCTACAAATGTGAACTGACGTTCAAAAATAAAACATTTGAAAACGGACCATTTTCCACATTTCTGAAGCATGACGTAATGGGGGGGTGTTATCTCTTTTGTCGAAAATCAGCCGTTTTTGCTCGAACATTAAATGCCTCCAAATGGTATTTATTTCACTTCCCGAGCCCCTGGAAGCATGAAAATCACTTTAAACATGCTAATTTTAGCTCTAACACTGATGATCCACCTACAAATGTGAACTGACGTTCAAAAATAAAACATTTGAAAACGGACCATTTTCCACATTTCTGAAGCATGACGTAATGGGGGGGTGTTATCTCTTTTGTCGAAAATCAGCCATTTTTGCTCGAACATTAAATGCCTCCAAATGGTATTTATTTCACTTCCCGAGCCCCTGGAAGCATGAAAATCACTTTAAACATGCTAATTTTAGCTCTAACACTGATGATCCACCTACAAATGTGAACTGACGTTCAAAAATAAAACATTTGAAAACGGACCATTTTCCACATTTCTGAAGCATGACGTAATGGGGGGGGTGTTATCTCTTTTGTCGAAAATCAGCCGTTTTTGCTCGAACATTAAATGCCTCCAAATGGTATTTATTTCACTTCCCGAGCCCCTGGAAGCATGAAAATCACTTTAAACATGCTAATTTTAGCTCTAACACTGATGATCCACCTACAAATGTGAACTGACGTTCAAAAATAAAACATTTGAAAACGGACCATTTTCCACATTTCTGAAGCATGACGTAATGGGGGGGTGTTATCTCTTTTGTCGAAAATCAGCCGTTTTTGCTCGAACATTAAATGCCTCCAAATGGTATTTAATTAACTTCCCGAGCCCCTGGAAGCATGAAAATCACTTTAAACATGCTAATTTTAGCTCTAACACTGATGATCCACCTACAAATGTGAACTGACGTTCAAAAATAAAACATTTGAAAACGGACCATTTTCCACATTTCTGAAGCATGACGTAATGGGGGGGGTGTTATCTCTTTTGTCGAAAATCAGCCGTTTTTGCTCGAACATTAAATGCCTCCAAATGGTATTTAATTAACTTCCCGAGCCCCTGGAAGCATGAAAATCACTTTAAACATGCTAATTTTAGCTCTAACACTGATGATCCACCTACAAATGTGAACTGACGTTCAAAAATATAACATTTGAAAACGAACCATTTTCCACATTTCTGAAGCATGACGTAATGGGGGGGTGTTATCTCTTTTGTCGAAAATCAGCCGTTTTTGCTCGAACATTAAATGCCTCCAAATGGTATTTATTTCACTTCCCGGGGTGAAGAAACCCTTTTTGAGAACTCAGAGTGAGTAAATTGGCCATTTTCATGCACTTTTAACCATTCCATTAATCTTGTGTTTTGGGCCCCTGGAAGCATGAAAATCACTTTAAACATGCTAATTTTAGCTCTAACACTGATGATCCACCTACAAATGTGAACTGACGTTCAAAAATAAAACATTTGAAAACGGACCATTTTCCACATTTCTGAAGCATGACGTAATGGGGGGGTGTTATCTCTTTTGTCGAAAATCAGCCGTTTTTGCTCGAACATTAAATGCCTCCAAATGGTATTAAATTAACTTCCCGGGGTGAAGAAACCCTTTTTGAGAACTCAGAGTGAGTAAATTGGCCATTTTCATGCACTTTTAACCATTCCATAAATCTTGTGTTTTGGGCCCCTGGAAGCATGAAAATCACTTTAAACATGCTAATTTTAGCTCTAACACTGATGATCCACCTACAAATGTGAACTGACGTTCAAAAATAAAACATTTGAAAACGGACCATTTTCCACATTTCTGAAGCATGACGTAATGGGGGGGTGTTATCTCTTTTGTCGAAAATCAGCCGTTTTTGCTCGAACATTAAATGCCTCCAAATGGTATTTATTTCACTTCCCGAGCCCCTGGAAGCATGAAAATCACTTTAAACATGCTAATTTTAGCTCTAACACTGATGATCCACCTACAAATGTGAACTGACGTTCAAAAATAAAACATTTGAAAACGGACCATTTTCCACATTTCTGAAGCATGACGTAATGGGGGGGTGTTATCTCTTTTGTCGAAAATCAGCCGTTTTTGCTCGAACATTAAATGCCTCCAAATGGTATTTAATTAACTTCCCGGGGTGAAGAAACCCTTTTTGAGAACTCAGAGTGAGTAAATTGGCCATTTTCATGCACTTTTAACCATTCCATAAATCTTGTGTTTTGGGCCCCTGGAAGCATGAAAATCACTTTAAACATGCTAATTTTAGCTCTAACACTGATGATCCACCTACAAATGTGAACTGACGTTCAAAAATAAAACATTTGAAAACGGACCATTTTCCACATTTCTGAAGCATGACGTAATGGGGGGGTGTTATCTCTTTTGTCGAAAATCAGCCGTTTTTGCTCGAACATTAAATGCCTCCAAATGGTATTTAATTAACTTCCCGAGCCCCTGGAAGCATGAAAATCACTTTAAACATGCTAATTTTAGCTCTAACACTGATGATCCACCTACAAATGTGAACTGACGTTCAAAAATAAAACATTTGAAAACGGACCATTTTCCACATTTCTGAAGCATGACGTAATGGGGGGGTGTTATCTCTTTTGTCGAAAATCAGCCGTTTTTGCTCGAACATTAAATGCCTCCAAATGGTATTTAATTAACTTCCCGAGCCCCTGGAAGCATGAAAATCACTTTAAACATGCTAATTTTAGCTCTAACACTGATGATCCACCTACAAATGTGAACTGACGTTCAAAAATAAAACATTTGAAAACGGACCATTTTCCACATTTCTGAAGCATGACGTAATGGGGGGGTGTTATCTCTTTTGTCGAAAATCAGCCGTTTTTGCTCGAACATTAAATGCCTCCAAATGGTATTTAATTAACTTCCCGGGGTGAAGAAACCCTTTTTGAGAACTCAGAGTGAGTAAATTGGCCATTTTCATGCACTTTTAACCATTCCATAAATCTTGTGTTTTGGGCCCCTGGAAGCATGAAAATCACTTTAAACATGCTAATTTTAGCTCTAACACTGATGATCCACCTACAAATGTGAACTGACGTTCAAAAATAAAACATTTGAAAACAGACCATTTTCCACATTTCTGAAGCATGACGTAATGGGGGGGTGTTATCTCTTTTGTCGAAAATCAGCCGTTTTTGCTCGAACATTAAATGCCTCCAAATGGTATTTATTTCACTTCCCGAGCCCCTGGAAGCATGAAAATCACTTTAAACATGCTAATTTTAGCTCTAACACTGATGATCCACCTACAAATGTGAACTGACGTTCAAAAATAAAACATTTGAAAACGGACCATTTTCCACATTTCTGAAGCATGACGTAATGGGGGGGTGTTATCTCTTTTGTCGAAAATCAGCCGTTTTTGCTCGAACATTAAATGCCTCCAAATGGTATTTAATTAACTTCCCGAGCCCCTGGAAGCATGAAAATCACTTTAAACATGCTAATTTTAGCTCTAACACTGATGATCCACCTACAAATGTGAACTGACGTTCAAAAATAAAACATTTGAAAACGGACCATTTTCCACATTTCTGAAGCATGACGTAATGGGGGGGTGTTATCTCTTTTGTCGAAAATCAGCCGTTTTTGCTCGAACATTAAATGCCTCCAAATGGTATTTATTTCACTTCCCGAGCCCCTGGAAGCATGAAAATCACTTTAAACATGCTAATTTTAGCTCTAACACTGATGATCCACCTACAAATGTGAACTGACGTTCAGAAATAAAACATTTGAAAACGGACCATTTTCCACATTTCTGAAGCATGACGTAATGGGGGGGTGTTATCTCTTTTGTCAAAAATCAGCCGTTTTTGCTCGAACATTAAATGCCTCCAAATGGTATTTATTTCACTTCCCGAGCCCCTGGAAGCATGAAAATCACTTTAAACATGCTAATTTTAGCTCTAACACTGATGATCCACCTACAAATGTGAACTGACGTTCAAAAATAAAACATTTGAAAACGGACCATTTTCCACATTTCTGAAGCATGACGTAATGGGGGGGTATTATCTCTTTTGTCGAAAATCAGCCGTTTTTGCTCGAACATTAAATGCCTCCAAATGGTATTTAATTAACTTCCTGAGCCCCTGGAAGCATGAAAATCACTTTAAACATGCTAATTTTAGCTCTAACACTGATGATCCACCTACAAATGTGAACTGACGTTCAAAAATAAAACATTTGAAAACGGACCATTTTCCACATTTCTGAAGCATGACATAATGGGGGGGTGTTATCTCTTTTGTCAAAAATCAGCCGTTTTTGCTCGAACATTAAATGCCTCCAAATGGTATTTAATTAACTTCCCGAGCCCCTGGAAGCATGAAAATCACTTTAAACATGCTAATTTTAGCTCTAACACTGATGATCCACCTACAAATGTGAACTGATGTTCAAAAATAAAACATTTGAAAACTGACCATTTTCCACATTTCTGAAGCATGACGTAATGGGGGGGTGTTATCTCTTTTGTCGAAAATCAGCCATTTTTGCTCGAACATTAAATGCCTCCAAATGGTATTTATTTCACTTCCCGGGGTGAAGAAACCCTTTTTGAGAACTCAGAGTGAGTAAATTGGCCATTTTCATGCACTTTTAACCATTCCATAAATCTTGTGTTTTGGGCCCCTGGAAGCATGAAAATCACTTTAAACATGCTAATTTTAGCTCTAACACTGATGATCCACCTACAAATGTGAACTGACGTTCAAAAATAAAACATTTGAAAACGGACCATTTTCCACATTTCTGAAGCATGACGTAATTGGGGGGTGTTATCTCTTTTGTCGAAAATCAGCCGTTTTTGCTCGAACATTAAATGCCTCCAAATGGTATTTAATTAACTTCCCGAGCCCCTGGAAGCATGAAAATCACTTTAAACATGCTAATTTTAGCTCTAACACTGATGATCCACCTACAAATGTGAACTGACGTTCAAAAATAAAACATTTGAAAACGGACCATTTTCCACATTTCTGAAGCATGACGTAATGGGGGGGTGTTATCTCTTTTGTCGAAAATCAGCCGTTTTTGCTCGATCATTAAATGCCTCCAAATGGTATTTAATTAACTTCCCGGGGTGAAGAAACCCTTTTTGAGAACTCAGAGTGAGTAAATTGGCCATTTTCATGCACTTTTAACCATTCCATAAATCTTGTGTTTTGGGCCCCTGGAAGCATGAAAATCACTTTAAACATGCTAATTTTAGCTCTAACACTGATGATCCACCTACAAATGTGAACTGACGTTCAAAAATAAAACATTTGAAAACGGACCATTTTCCACATTTCTGAAGCATGACGTAATGGGGGGGTGTTATCTCTTTTGTCGAAAATCAGCCGTTTTTGCTCGAACATTAAATGCCTCCAAATGGTATTTAATTAACTTCCCGAGCCCCTGGAAGCATGAAAATCACTTTAAACATGCTAATTTTAGCTCTAACACTGATGATCCACCTACAAATGTGAACTGACGTTCAAAAATAAAACATTTGAAAACGGACCATTTTCCACATTTCTGAAGCATGACGTAATGGGGGGGTGTTATCTCTTTTGTCGAAAATCAGCCGTTTTTGCTCGAACATTAAATGCCTCCAAATGGTATTTATTTCACTTCCCGAGCCCCTGGAAGCATGAAAATCACTTTAAACATGCTAATTTTAGCTCTAACACTGATGATCCACCTACAAATGTGAACTGACGTTCAAAAATAAAACATTTGAAAACGGACCATTTTCCACATTTCTGAAGCATGACGTAATGGGGGGGTGTTATCTCTTTTGTCAAAAATCAGCCGTTTTTGCTCGAACATTAAATGCCTCCAAATGGTATTTATTTCACTTCCCGAGCCCCTGGAAGCATGAAAATCACTTTAAACATGCTAATTTTAGCTCTAACACTGATGATCCACCTACAAATGTGAACTGACGTTCAAAAATAAAACATTTGAAAACGGACCATTTTCCACATTTCTGAAGCATGACGTAATGGGGGGGTGTTATCTCTTTTGTCGAAAATCAGCCGTTTTTGCTCGAACATTAAATGCCTCCAAATGGTATTTAATTAACTTCCTGAGCCCCTGGAAGCATGAAAATCACTTTAAACATGCTAATTTTAGCTCTAACACTGATGATCCACCTACAAATGTGAACTGACGTTCAAAAATAAAACATTTGAAAACGGACCATTTTCCACATTTCTGAAGCATGACATAATGGGGGGGTGTTATCTCTTTTGTCAAAAATCAGCCGTTTTTGCTCGAACATTAAATGCCTCCAAATGGTATTTAATTAACTTCCCGAGCCCCTGGAAGCATGAAAATCACTTTAAACATGCTAATTTTAGCTCTAACACTGATGATCCACCTACAAATGTGAACTGATGTTCAAAAATAAAACATTTGAAAACTGACCATTTTCCACATTTCTGAAGCATGACGTAATGGGGGGGTGTTATCTCTTTTGTCGAAAATCAGCCGTTTTTGCTCGAACATTAAATGCCTCCAAATGGTATTTATTTCACTTCCCGGGGTGAAGAAACCCTTTTTGAGAACTCAGAGTGAGTAAATTGGCCATTTTCATGCACTTTTAACCATTCCATAAATCTTGTGTTTTGGGCCCCTGGAAGCATGAAAATCACTTTAAACATGCTAATTTTAGCTCTAACACTGATGATCCACCTACAAATGTGAACTGACGTTCAAAAATAAAACATTTGAAAACGGACCATTTTCCACATTTCTGAAGCATGACGTAATTGGGGGGTGTTATCTCTTTTGTCGAAAATCAGCCGTTTTTGCTCGAACATTAAATGCCTCCAAATGGTATTTAATTAACTTCCCGAGCCCCTGGAAGCATGAAAATCACTTTAAACATGCTAATTTTAGCTCTAACACTGATGATCCACCTACAAATGTGAACTGACGTTCAAAAATAAAACATTTGAAAACGGACCATTTTCCACATTTCTGAAGCATGACGTAATGGGGAGGTGTTATCTCTTTTGTCGAAAATCAGCCGTTTTTGCTCGAACATTAAATGCCTCCAAATGGTATTTAATTAACTTCCCGGGGTGAAGAAACCCTTTTTGAGAACTCAGAGTGAGTAAATTGGCCATTTTCATGCACTTTTAACCATTCCATAAATCTTTGGTTTTGGGCCCCTGGAAGCATGAAAATCACTTTAAACATGCTAATTTTAGCTCTAACACTGATGATCCACCTACAAATGTGAACTGACGTTCAAAAATAAAACATTTGAAAACGGACCATTTTCCACATTTCTGAAGCATGACGTAATGGGGGGGTGTTATCTCTTTTGTCGAAAATCAGCCATTTTTGCTCGAACATTAAATGCCTCCAAATGGTATTTATTTCACTTCCCGAGCCCCTGGAAGCATGAAAATCACTTTAAACATGCTAATTTTAGCTCTAACACTGATGATCCACCTACAAATGTGAACTGACGTTCAAAAATAAAACATTTGAAAACGGACCATTTTCCACATTTCTGAAGCATGACGTAATGGGGGGGGTGTTATCTCTTTTGTCGAAAATCAGCCGTTTTTGCTCGAACATTAAATGCCTCCAAATGGTATTTATTTCACTTCCCGAGCCCCTGGAAGCATGAAAATCACTTTAAACATGCTAATTTTAGCTCTAACACTGATGATCCACCTACAAATGTGAACTGACGTTCAAAAATAAAACATTTGAAAACGGACCATTTTCCACATTTCTGAAGCATGACGTAATGGGGGGGTGTTATCTCTTTTGTCGAAAATCAGCCATTTTTGCTCGAACATTAAATGCCTCCAAATGGTATTTATTTCACTTCCCGAGCCCCTGGAAGCATGAAAATCACTTTAAACATGCTAATTTTAGCTCTAACACTGATGATCCACCTACAAATGTGAACTGACGTTCAAAAATAAAACATTTGAAAACGTACCATTTTCCACATTTCTGAAGCATGACGTAATGGGGGGGGTGTTATCTCTTTTGTCGAAAATCAGCCGTTTTTGCTCGAACATTAAATGCCTCCAAATGGTATTTATTTCACTTCCCGAGCCCCTGGAAGCATGAAAATCACTTTAAACATGCTAATTTTAGCTCTAACACTGATGATCCACCTACAAATGTGAACTGACGTTCAAAAATAAAACATTTGAAAACGGACCATTTTCCACATTTCTGAAGCATGACGTAATGGGGGGGTGTTATCTCTTTTGTCGAAAATCAGCCGTTTTTGCTCGAACATTAAATGCCTCCAAATGGTATTTAATTAACTTCCCGAGCCCCTGGAAGCATGAAAATCACTTTATATATGCTAATTTTAGCTCTAACACTGATGATCCACCTACAAATGTGAACTGACGTTCAAAAATAAAACATTTGAAAACGGACCATTTTCCACATTTCTGAAGCATGACGTAATGGGGGGGGTGTTATCTCTTTTGTCGAAAATCAGCCGTTTTTGCTCGAACATTAAATGCCTCCAAATGGTATTTAATTAACTTCCCGAGCCCCTGGAAGCATGAAAATCACTTTAAACATGCTAATTTTAGCTCTAACACTGATGATCCACCTACAAATGTGAACTGACGTTCAAAAATATAACATTTGAAAACGAACCATTTTCCACATTTCTGAAGCATGACGTAATGGGGGGGTGTTATCTCTTTTGTCGAAAATCAGCCGTTTTTGCTCGAACATTAAATGCCTCCAAATGGTATTTATTTCACTTCCCGGGGTGAAGAAACCCTTTTTGAGAACTCAGAGTGAGTAAATTGGCCATTTTCATGCACTTTTAACCATTCCATTAATCTTGTGTTTTGGGCCCCTGGAAGCATGAAAATCACTTTAAACATGCTAATTTTAGCTCTAACACTGATGATCCACCTACAAATGTGAACTGACGTTCAAAAATAAAACATTTGAAAACGGACCATTTTCCACATTTCTGAAGCATGACGTAATGGGGGGGTGTTATCTCTTTTGTCGAAAATCAGCCGTTTTTGCTCGAACATTAAATGCCTCCAAATGGTATTTAATTAACTTCCCGGGGTGAAGAAACCCTTTTTGAGAACTCAGAGTGAGTAAATTGGCCATTTTCATGCACTTTTAACCATTCCATAAATCTTGTGTTTTGGGCCCCTGGAAGCATGAAAATCACTTTAAACATGCTAATTTTAGCTCTAACACTGATGATCCACCTACAAATGTGAACTGACGTTCAAAAATAAAACATTTGAAAACGGACTATTTTCCACATTTCTGAAGCATGACGTAATGGGGGGGTGTTATCTCTTTTGTCGAAAATCAGCCGTTTTTGCTCGAACATTAAATGCCTCCAAATGGTATTTAATTAACTTCCCGGGGTGAAGAAACCCTTTTTGAGAACTCAGAGTGAGTAAATTGGCCATTTTCATGCACTTTTAACCATTCCATAAATCTTGTGTTTTGGGCCCCTGGAAGCATGAAAATCACTTTAAACATGCTAATTTTAGCTCTAACACTGATGATCCACCTACAAATGTGAACTGACGTTCAAAAATAAAACATTTGAAAACGGACCATTTTCCACATTTCTGAAGCATGACGTAATGGGGGGGTGTTATCTCTTTTGTCGAAAATCAGCCATTTTTGCTCGAACATTAAATGCCTCCAAATGGTATTTATTTCACTTCCCGAGCCCCTGGAAGCATGAAAATCACTTTAAACATGCTAATTTTAGCTCTAACACTGATGATCCACCTACAAATGTGAACTGACGTTCAAAAATAAAACATTTGAAAACGGACCATTTTCCACATTTCTGAAGCATGACGTAATGGGGGGGGTGTTATCTCTTTTGTCGAAAATCAGCCGTTTTTGCTCGAACATTAAATGCCTCCAAATGGTATTTATTTCACTTCCCGAGCCCCTGGAAGCATGAAAATCACTTTAAACATGCTAATTTTAGCTCTAACACTGATGATCCACCTACAAATGTGAACTGACGTTCAAAAATAAAACATTTGAAAACGGACCATTTTCCACATTTCTGAAGCATGACGTAATGGGGGGGTGTTATCTCTTTTGTCGAAAATCAGCCATTTTTGCTCGAACATTAAATGCCTCCAAATGGTATTTATTTCACTTCCCGAGCCCCTGGAAGCATGAAAATCACTTTAAACATGCTAATTTTAGCTCTAACACTGATGATCCACCTACAAATGTGAACTGACGTTCAAAAATAAAACATTTGAAAACGGACCATTTTCCACATTTCTGAAGCATGACGTAATGGGGGGGTGTTATCTCTTTTGTCGAAAATCAGTGGTTTTTGCTCGAACATTAAATGCCTCCAAATGGTATTTAATTAACTTCCCGGGGTGAAGAAACCCTTTTTGAGAACTCAGAGTGAGTAAATTGGCCATTTTCATGCACTTTTAACCATTCCATAAATCTTGTGTTTTGGGCCCCTGGAAGCATGAAAATCACTTTAAACATGCTAATTTTAGCTCTAACACTGATGATCCACCTACAAATGTGAACTGACGTTCAAAAATAAAACATTTGAAAACGGACCATTTTCCACATTTCTGAAGCATGACGTAATGGGGGGGTGTTATCTCTTTTGTCGAAAATCAGCCGTTTTTGCTCGAACATTAAATGCCTCCAAATGGTATTTAATTAACTTCCCGAGCCCCTGGAAGCATGAAAATCACTTTAAACATGCTAATTTTAGCTCTAACACTGATGATCCACCTACAAATGTGAACTGACGTTCAAAAATAAAACATTTGAAAACGGACCATTTTCCACATTTCTGAAGCATGACGTAATGGGGGGTGTTATCTCTTTTGTCGAAAATCAGCCGTTTTTGCTCGAACATTAAATGCCTCCAAATGGTATTTAATTAACTTCCCGAGCCCCTGGAAGCATGAAAATCACTTTAAACATGCTAATTTTAGCTCTAACACTGATGATCCACCTACAAATGTGAACTGACGTTCAAAAATAAAACATTTGAAAACGGACCATTTTCCACATTTCTGAAGCATGACGTAATGGGGGGGTGTTATCTCTTTTGTCGAAAATCAGCCGTTTTTGCTCGAACATTAAATGCCTCCAAATGGTATTTAAATAACTTCCCGAGCCCCTGGAAGCATGAAAATCACTTTAAACATGCTAATTTTAGCTCTAACACTGATGATCCACCTACAAATGTGAACTGACGTTCAAAAATAAAACATTTGAAAACGGACCATTTTCCACATTTCTGAAGCATGACGTAATGGGGGGGTGTTATCTCTTTTGTCGAAAATCAGCCGTTTTTGCTCGAACATTAAATGCCTCCAAATGGTATTTATTTCACTTCCCGAGCCCCTGGAAGCATGAAAATCACTTTAAACATGCTAATTTTAGCTCTAACACTGATGATCCACCTACAAATGTGAACTGACGTTCAAAAATAAAACATTTGAAAACGGACCATTTTCCACATTTCTGAAGCATGACGTAATGGGGGGGTGTTATCTCTTTTGTCGAAAATCAGCCGTTTTTGCTCGAACATTAAATGCCTCCAAATGGTATTTAATTAACTTCCCGAGCCCCTGGAAGCATGAAAATCACTTTAAACATGCTAATTTTAGCTCTAACACTGATGATCCACCTACAAATGTGAACTGACGTTCAAAAATAAAACATTTGAAAACGGACCATTTTCCACATTTCTGAAGCATGACGTAATGGGGGGTGTTATCTCTTTTGTCGAAAATCAGCCGTTTTTGCTCGAACATTAAATGCCTCCAAATGGTATTTAATTAACTTCCCGAGCCCCTGGAAGCATGAAAATCACTTTAAACATGCTAATTTTAGCTCTAACACTGATGATCCACCTACAAATGTGAACTGACGTTCAAAAATAAAACATTTGAAAACGGACCATTTTCCACATTTCTGAAGCATGACGTAATGGGGGGGTGTTATCTCTTTTGTCGAAAATCAGCCGTTTTTGCTCGAACATTAAATGCCTCCAAATGGTATTTAATTAACTTCCCGAGCCCCTGGAAGCATGAAAATCACTTTAAACATGCTAATTTTAGCTCTAACACTGATGATCCACCTACAAATGTGAACTGACGTTCAAAAATAAAACATTTGAAAACGGACCATTTTCCACATTTCTGAAGCATGACGTAATGGGGGGGTGTTATCTCTTTTGTCGAAAATCAGCCGTTTTTGCTCGAACATTAAATGCCTCCAAATGGTATTTAATTAACTTCCCGGGGTGAAGAAACCCTTTTTGAGAACTCAGAGTGAGTAAATTGGCCATTTTCATGCACTTTTAACCATTCCATAAATCTTGTGTTTTGGGCCCCTGGAAGCATGAAAATCACTTTAAACATGCTAATTTTAGCTCTAACACTGATGATCCACCTACAAATGTGAACTGACGTTCAAAAATAAAACATTTGAAAACAGACCATTTTCCACATTTCTGAAGCATGACGTAATGGGGGGGTGTTATCTCTTTTGTCGAAAATCAGCCGTTTTTGCTCGAACATTAAATGCCTCCAAATGGTATTTATTTCACTTCCCGAGCCCCTGGAAGCATGAAAATCACTTTAAACATGCTAATTTTAGCTCTAACACTGATGATCCACCTACAAATGTGAACTGACGTTCAAAAATAAAACATTTGAAAACGGACCATTTTCCACATTTCTGAAGCATGACGTAATGGGGGGGTGTTATCTCTTTTGTCGAAAATCAGCCGTTTTTGCTCGAACATTAAATGCCTCCAAATGGTATTTAATTAACTTCCCGGGGTGAAGAAACCCTTTTTGAGAACTCAGAGTGAGTAAATTGGCCATTTTCATGCACTTTTAACCATTCCATAAATCTTGTGTTTTGGGCCCCTGGAAGCATGAAAATCACTTTAAACATGCTAATTTTAGCTCTAACACTGATGATCCACCTACAAATGTGAACTGACGTTCAAAAATAAAACATTTGAAAACGGACCATTTTCCACATTTCTGAAGCATGACGTAATGGGGGGGTGTTATCTCTTTTGTCGAAAATCAGCCGTTTTTGCTCGAACATTAAATGCCTCCAAATGGTATTTAATTAACTTCCCGAGCCCCTGGAAGCATGAAAATCACTTTAAACATGCTAATTTTAGCTCTAACACTGATGATCCACCTACAAATGTGAACTGACGTTCAAAAATAAAACATTTGAAAACGGACCATTTTCCACATTTCTGAAGCATGACGTAATGGGGGGGTGTTATCTCTTTTGTCGAAAATCAGCCGTTTTTGCTCGAACATTAAATGCCTCCAAATGGTATTTATTTCACTTCCCGGGGTGAAGAAACCCTTTTTGAGAACTCAGAGTGAGTAAATTGGCCATTTTCATGCACTTTTAACCATTCCATTAATCTTGTGTTTTGGGCCCCTGGAAGCATGAAAATCACTTTAAACATGCTAATTTTAGCTCTAACACTGATGATCCACCTACAAATGTGAACTGACGTTCAAAAATAAAACATTTGAAAACGGACCATTTTCCACATTTCTGAAGCATGACGTAATGGGGGGGTGTTATCTCTTTTTTCGAAAATCAGCCGTTTTTGCTCGAACATTAAATGCCTCCAAATGGTATTTAATTAACTTCCTGGGGTGAAGAAACCCTTTTTGAGAACTCAGAGTGAGTAAATTGGCCATTTTCATGCACTTTTAACCATTCCATAAATCTTGTGTTTTGGGCCCCTGGAAGCATGAAAATCACTTTAAACATGCTAATTTTAGCTCTAACACTGATGATCCACCTACAAATGTGAACTGACGTTCAAAAATAAAACATTTGAAAACGGACCATTTTCCACATTTCTGAAGCATGACGTAATGGGGGGGTGTTATCTCTTTTGTCGAAAATCAGCCGTTTTTGCTCGAACATTAAATGCCTCCAAATGGTATTTAATTAACTTCCCGGGGTGAAGAAACCCTTTTTGAGAACTCAGAGTGAGTAAATTGGCCATTTTCATGCACTTTTAACCATTCCATAAATCTTGTGTTTTGGGCCCCTGGAAGCATGAAAATCACTTTAAACATGCTAATTTTAGCTCTAACACTGATGATCCACCTACAAATGTGAACTGACGTTCAAAAATAAAACATTTGAAAACGGACCATTTTCCACATTTCTGAAGCATGACGTAATGGGGGGGTGTTATCTCTTTTGTCGAAAATCAGCCATTTTTGCTCGAACATTAAATGCCTCCAAATGGTATTTATTTCACTTCCCGAGCCCCTGGAAGCATGAAAATCACTTTAAACATGCTAATTTTAGCTCTAACACTGATGATCCACCTACAAATGTGAACTGACGTTCAAAAATAAAACATTTGAAAACGGACCATTTTCCACATTTCTGAAGCATGACGTAATGGGGGGGGGTGTTATCTCTTTTGTCGAAAATCAGCCGTTTTTGCTCGAACATTAAATGCCTCCAAATGGTATTTATTTCACTTCCCGAGCCCCTGGAAGCATGAAAATCACTTTAAACATGCTAATTTTAGCTCTAACACTGATGATCCACCTACAAATGTGAACTGACGTTCAAAAATAAAACATTTGAAAACGGACCATTTTCCACATTTCTGAAGCATGACGTAATGGGGGGGTGTTATCTCTTTTGTCGAAAATCAGCCATTTTTGCTCGAACATTAAATGCCTCCAAATGGTATTTATTTCACTTCCCGAGCCCCTGGAAGCATGAAAATCACTTTAAACATGCTAATTTTAGCTCTAACACTGATGATCCACCTACAAATGTGAACTGACGTTCAAAAATAAAACATTTGAAAACGGACCATTTTCCACATTTCTGAAGCATGACGTAATGGGGGGGTGTTATCTCTTTTGTCGAAAATCAGCCGTTTTTGCTCGAACATTATATGCCTCCAAATGGTATTTATTTCACTTCCCGAGCCCCTGGAAGCATGAAAATCACTTTAAACATGCTAATTTTAGCTCTAACACTGATGATCCACCTACAAATGTGAACTGACGTTCAAAAATAAAACATTTGAAAACGGACCATTTTCCACATTTCTGAAGCATGACGTAATGGGGGGGTGTTATCTCTTTTGTCGAAAATCAGCCGTTTTTGCTCGAACATTAAATGCCTCCAAATGGTATTTAATTAACTTCCCGGGGTGAAGAAACCCTTTTTGAGAACTCAGAGTGAGTAAATTGGCCATTTTCATGCACTTTTAACCATTCCATAAATCTTGTGTTTTGGGCCCCTGGAAGCATGAAAATCACTTTAAACATGCTAATTTTAGCTCTAACACTGATGATCCACCTACAAATGTGAACTGACGATCAAAAATAAAACATTTGAAAACGGACCATTTTCCACATTTCTGAAGCATGACGTAATGGGGGGGTGTTATCTCTTTTGTCGAAAATCAGCCGTTTTTGCTCGAACATTAAATGCCTCCAAATGGTATTTAATTAACTTCCCGAGCCCCTGGAAGCATGAAAATCACTTTAAACATGCTAATTTTAGCTCTAACACTGATGATCCACCTACAAATGTGAACTGACGTTCAAAAATAAAACATTTGAAAACGGACCATTTTCCACATTTCTGAAGCATGACGTAATGGGGGGTGTTATCTCTTTTGTCGAAAATCAGCCGTTTTTGCTCGAACATTAAATGCCTCCAAATGGTATTTAATTAACTTCCCGAGCCCCTGGAAGCATGAAAATCACTTTAAACATGCTAATTTTAGCTCTAACACTGATGATCCACCTACAAATGTGAACTGACGTTCAAAAATAAAACATTTGAAAACGGACCATTTTCCACATTTCTGAAGCATGACGTAATGGGGGGGGTGTTATCTCTTTTGTCGAAAATCAGCCGTTTTTGCTCGAACATTAAATGCCTCCAAATGGTATTTAATTAACTTCCCGAGCCCCTGGAAGCATGAAAATCACTTTAAACATGCTAATTTTAGCTCTAACACTGATGATCCACCTACAAATGTGAACTGACGTTCAAAAATAAAACATTTGAAAACGGACCATTTTCCACATTTCTGAAGCATGACGTAATGGGGGGGTGTTATCTCTTTTGTCGAAAATCAGCCGTTTTTGCTCGAACATTAAATGCCTCCAAATGGTATTTATTTCACTTCCCGAGCCCCTGGAAGCATGAAAATCACTTTAAACATGCTAATTTTAGCTCTAACACTGATGATCCACCTACAAATGTGAACTGACGTTCAAAAATAAAACATTTGAAAACGGACCATTTTCCACATTTCTGAAGCATGACGTAATGGGGGGGTGTTATCTCTTTTGTCGAAAATCAGCCGTTTTTGCTCGAACATTAAATGCCTCCAAATGGTATTTAATTAACTTCCCGGGGTGAAGAAACCCTTTTTGAGAACTCAGAGTGAGTAAATTGGCCATTTTCATGCACTTTTAACCGTTCCATAAATCTTGTGTTTTGGGCCCCTGTAAGCATGAAAATCACTTTAAACATGCTAATTTTAGCTCTAACACTGATGATCCACCTACAAATGTGAACTGACGTTCAAAAATAAAACATTTGAAAACTGACCATTTTCCACATTTCTGAAGCATGACGTAATGGGGGGGTGTTATCTCTTTTGTCGAAAATCAGCCGTTTTTGCTCGAACATTAAATGCCTCCAAATGGTATTTAATTAACTTCCCGAGCCCCTGGAAGCATGAAAATCACTTTAAACATGCTAATTTTAGCTCTAACACTGATGATCCACCTACAAATGTGAACTGACGTTCAAAAATAAAACATTTGAAAACGGACCATTTTCCACATTTCTGAAGCATGACGTAATGGGGGGTGTTATCTCTTTTGTCGAAAATCAGCCGTTTTTGCTCGAACATTAAATGCCTCCAAATGGTATTTAATTAACTTCCCGAGCCCCTGGAAGCATGAAAATCACTTTAAACATGCTAATTTTAGCTCTAACACTGATGATCCACCTACAAATGTGAACTGACGTTCAAAAATAAAACATTTGAAAACGGACCATTTTCCACATTTCTGAAGCATGACGTAATGGGGGGGTGTTATCTCTTTTGTCGAAAATCAGCCGTTTTTGCTCGAACATTAAATGCCTCCAAATGGTATTTAATTAACTTCCCGAGCCCCTGGAAGCATGAAAATCACTTTAAACATGCTAATTTTAGCTCTAACACTGATGATCCACCTACAAATGTGAACTGACGTTCAAAAATAAAACATTTGAAAACGGACCATTTTCCACATTTCTGAAGCATGACGTAATGGGGGGGTGTTATCTCTTTTGTCGAAAATCAGCCGTTTTTGCTCGAACATTAAATGCCTCCAAATGGTATTTAATTAACTTCCCGGGGTGAAGAAACCCTTTTTGAGAACTCAGAGTGAGTAAATTGGCCATTTTCATGCACTTTTAACCATTCCATAAATCTTGTGTTTTGGGCCCCTGGAAGCATGAAAATCACTTTAAACATGCTAATTTTAGCTCTAACACTGATGATCCACCTACAAATGTGAACTGACGTTCAAAAATAAAACATTTGAAAACAGACCATTTTCCACATTTCTGAAGCATGACGTAATGGGGGGGGTGTTATCTCTTTTGTCGAAAATCAGCCGTTTTTGCTCGAACATTAAATGCCTCCAAATGGTATTTATTTCACTTCCCGAGCCCCTGGAAGCATGAAAATCACTTTAAACATGCTAATTTTAGCTCTAACACTGATGATCCACCTACAAATGTGAACTGACGTTCAAAAATAAAACATTTGAAAACGGACCATTTTCCACATTTCTGAAGCATGACGTAATGGGGGGGTGTTATCTCTTTTGTCGAAAATCAGCCGTTTTTGCTCGAACATTAAATGCCTCCAAATGGTATTTAATTAACTTCCCGGGGTGAAGAAACCCTTTTTGAGAACTCAGAGTGAGTAAATTGGCCATTTTCATGCACTTTTAACCATTCCATAAATCTTGTGTTTTGGGCCCCTGGAAGCATGAAAATCACTTTAAACATGCTAATTTTAGCTCTAACACTGATGATCCACCTACAAATGTGAACTGACGTTCAAAAATAAAACATTTGAAAACGGACCATTTTCCACATTTCTGAAGCATGACGTAATGGGGGGGTGTTATCTCTTTTGTCGAAAATCAGCCGTTTTTGCTCGAACATTAAATGCCTCCAAATGGTATTTAATTAACTTCCCGAGCCCCTGGAAGCATGAAAATCACTTTAAACATGCTAATTTTAGCTCTAACACTGATGATCCACCTACAAATGTGAACTGACGTTCAAAAATAAAACATTTGAAAACGGACCATTTTCCACATTTCTGAAGCATGATGTAATGGGGGGGTGTTATCTCTTTTGTCGAAAATCAGCCGTTTTTGCTCGAACATTAAATGCCTCCAAATGGTATTTATTTCACTTCCCGAGCCCCTGGAAGCATGAAAATCACTTTAAACATGCTAATTTTAGCTCTAACACTGATGATCCACCTACAAATGTGAACTGACGTTCAAAAATAAAACATTTGAAAACGGACCATTTTCCACATTTCTGAAGCATGACGTAATGGGGGGTGTTATCTCTTTTGTCAAAAATCAGCCGTTTTTGCTCGAACATTAAATGCCTCCAAATGGTATTTATTTCACTTCCCGAGCCCCTGGAAGCATGAAAATCACTTTAAACATGCTAATTTTAGCTCTAACACTGATGATCCACCTACAAATGTGAACTGACGTTCAAAAATAAAACATTTGAAAACGGACCATTTTCCACATTTCTGAAGCATGACGTAATGGGGGGGTGTTATCTCTTTTGTCGAAAATCAGCCGTTTTTGCTCGAACATTAAATGCCTCCAAATGGTATTTAATTAACTTCCTGAGCCCCTGGAAGCATGAAAATCACTTTAAACATGCTAATTTTAGCTCTAACACTGATGATCCACCTACAAATGTGAACTGACGTTCAAAAATAAAACATTTGAAAACGGACCATTTTCCACATTTCTGAAGCATGACATAATGGGGGGGTGTTATCTCTTTTGTCAAAAATCAGCCGTTTTTGCTCGAACATTAAATGCCTCCAAATGGTATTTAATTAACTTCCCGAGCCCCTGGAAGCATGAAAATCACTTTAAACATGCTAATTTTAGCTCTAACACTGATGATCCACCTACAAATGTGAACTGATGTTCAAAAATAAAACATTTGAAAACTGACCATTTTCCACATTTCTGAAGCATGACGTAATGGGGGGGTGTTATCTCTTTTGTCGAAAATCAGCCGTTTTTGCTCGAACATTAAATGCCTCCAAATGGTATTTATTTCACTTCCCGGGGTGAAGAAACCCTTTTTGAGAACTCAGAGTGAGTAAATTGGCCATTTTCATGCACTTTTAACCATTCCATAAATCTTGTGTTTTGGGCCCCTGGAAGCATGAAAATCACTTTAAACATGCTAATTTTAGCTCTAACACTGATGATCCACCTACAAATGTGAACTGACGTTCAAAAATAAAACATTTGAAAACGGACCATTTTCCACATTTCTGAAGCATGACGTAATTGGGGGGTGTTATCTCTTTTGTCGAAAATCAGCCGTTTTTGCTCGAACATTAAATGCCTCCAAATGGTATTTAATTAACTTCCCGAGCCCCTGGAAGCATGAAAATCACTTTAAACATGCTAATTTTAGCTCTAACACTGATGATCCACCTACAAATGTGAACTGACGTTCAAAAATAAAACATTTGAAAACGGACCATTTTCCACATTTCTGAAGCATGACGTAATGGGGGGGTGTTATCTCTTTTGTCGAAAATCAGCCGTTTTTGCTCGAACATTAAATGCCTCCAAATGGTATTTAATTAACTTCCCGGGGTGAAGAAACCCTTTTTGAGAACTCAGAGTGAGTAAATTGGCCATTTTCATGCACTTTTAACCATTCCATAAATCTTGTGTTTTGGGCCCCTGGAAGCATGAAAATCACTTTAAACAAGCTAATTTTAGCTCTAACACTGATGATCCACCTACAAATGTGAACTGACGTTCAAAAATAAAACATTTGAAAACGGACCATTTTCCACATTTCTGTAGCATGACGTAATGGGGGGGTGTTATCTCTTTTGTCGAAAATCAGCCATTTTTGCTCGAACATTAAATGCCTCCAAATGGTATTTATTTCACTTCCCGAGCCCCTGGAAGCATGAAAATCACTTTAAACATGCTAATTTTAGCTCTAACACTGATGATCCACCTACAAATGTGAACTGACGTTCAAAAATAAAACATTTGAAAACGGACCATTTTCCACATTTCTGAAGCATGACGTAATGGGGGGGGTGTTATCTCTTTTGTCGAAAATCAGCCGTTTTTGCTCGAACATTAAATGCCTCCAAATGGTATTTATTTCACTTCCCGAGCCCCTGGAAGCATGAAAATCACTTTAAACATGCTAATTTTAGCTCTAACACTGATGATCCACCTACAAATGTGAACTGACGTTCAAAAATAAAACATTTGAAAACGGACCATTTTCCACATTTCTGAAGCATGACGTAATGGGGGGGTGTTATCTCTTTTGTCGAAAATCAGCCATTTTTGCTCGAACATTAAATGCCTCCAAATGGTATTTATTTCACTTCCCGAGCCCCTGGAAGCATGAAAATCACTTTAAACATGCTAATTTTAGCTCTAACACTGATGATCCACCTACAAATGTGAACTGACGTTCAAAAATAAAACATTTGAAAACGGACCATTTTCCACATTTCTGAAGCATGACGTAATGGGGGGGGTGTTATCTCTTTTGTCGAAAATCAGCCGTTTTTGCTCGAACATTAAATGCCTCCAAATGGTATTTATTTCACTTCCCGAGCCCCTGGAAGCATGAAAATCACTTTAAACATGCTAATTTTAGCTCTAACACTGATGATCCACCTACAAATGTGAACTGACGTTCAAAAATAAAACATTTGAAAACGGACCATTTTCCACATTTCTGAAGCATGACGTAATGGGGGGGTGTTATCTCTTTTGTCGAAAATCAGCCGTTTTTGCTCGAACATTAAATGCCTCCAAATGGTATTTAATTAACTTCCCGAGCCCCTGGAAGCATGAAAATCACTTTAAACATGCTAATTTTAGCTCTAACACTGATGATCCACCTACAAATGTGAACTGACGTTCAAAAATAAAACATTTGAAAACGGACCATTTTCCACATTTCTGAAGCATGACGTAATGGGGGGGGGTGTTATCTCTTTTGTCGAAAATCAGCCGTTTTTGCTCGAACATTAAATGCCTCCAAATGGTATTTAATTAACTTCCCGAGCCCCTGGAAGCATGAAAATCACTTTAAACATGCTAATTTTAGCTCTAACACTGATGATCCACCTACAAATGTGAACTGACGTTCAAAAATATAACATTTGAAAACGAACCATTTTCCACATTTCTGAAGCATGACGTAATGGGGGGGTGTTATCTCTTTTGTCGAAAATCAGCCGTTTTTGCTCGAACATTAAATGCCTCCAAATGGTATTTATTTCACTTCCCGAGCCCCTGGAAGCATGAAAATCACTTTAAACATGCTAATTTTAGCTCTAACACTGATGATCCACCTACAAATGTGAACTGACGTTCAAAAATAAAACATTTGAAAACGGACCATTTTCCACATTTCTGAAGCATGACGTAATGGGGGGGTGTTATCTCTTTTGTCGAAAATCAGCCGTTTTTGCTCGAACATTAAATGCCTCCAAATGGTATTTAATTAACTTCCTGAGCCCCTGGAAGCATGAAAATCACTTTAAACATGCTAATTTTAGCTCTAACACTGATGATCCACCTACAAATGTGAACTGACGTTCAAAAATAAAACATTTGAAAACGGACCATTTTCCACATTTCTGAAGCATGACATAATGGGGGGGTGTTATCTCTTTTGTCAAAAATCAGCCGTTTTTGCTCGAACATTAAATGCCTCCAAATGGTATTTAATTAACTTCCCGAGCCCCTGGAAGCATGAAAATCACTTTAAACATGCTAATTTTAGCTCTAACACTGATGATCCACCTACAAATGTGAACTGATGTTCAAAAATAAAACATTTGAAAACTGACCATTTTCCACATTTCTGAAGCATGACGTAATGGGGGGGTGTTATCTCTTTTGTCGAAAATCAGCCGTTTTTGCTCGAACATTAAATGCCTCCAAATGGTATTTATTTCACTTCCCGGGGTGAAGAAACCCTTTTTGAGAACTCAGAGTGAGTAAATTGGCCATTTTCATGCACTTTTAACCATTCCATAAATCTTGTGTTTTGGGCCCCTGGAAGCATGAAAATCACTTTAAACATGCTAATTTTAGCTCTAACACTGATGATCCACCTACAAATGTGAACTGACGTTCAAAAATAAAACATTTGAAAACGGACCATTTTCCACATTTCTGAAGCATGACGTAATTGGGGGGTGTTATCTCTTTTGTCGAAAATCAGCCGTTTTTGCTCGAACATTAAATGCCTCCAAATGGTATTTAATTAACTTCCCGAGCCCCTGGAAGCATGAAAATCACTTTAAACATGCTAATTTTAGCTCTAACACTGATGATCCACCTACAAATGTGAACTGACGTTCAAAAATAAAACATTTGAAAACGGACCATTTTCCACATTTCTGAAGCATGACGTAATGGGGGGGTGTTATCTCTTTTGTCGAAAATCAGCCGTTTTTGCTCGAACATTAAATGCCTCCAAATGGTATTTAATTAACTTCCCGGGGTGAAGAAACCCTTTTTGAGAACTCAGAGTGAGTAAATTGGCCATTTTCATGCACTTTTAACCATTCCATAAATCTTGTGTTTTGGGCCCCTGGAAGCATGAAAATCACTTTAAACAAGCTAATTTTAGCTCTAACACTGATGATCCACCTACAAATGTGAACTGACGTTCAAAAATAAAACATTTGAAAACGGACCATTTTCCACATTTCTGAAGCATGACGTAATGGGGGGGTGTTATCTCTTTTGTCGAAAATCAGCCATTTTTGCTCGAACATTAAATGCCTCCAAATGGTATTTATTTCACTTCCCGAGCCCCTGGAAGCATGAAAATCACTTTAAACATGCTAATTTTAGCTCTAACACTGATGATCCACCTACAAATGTGAACTGACGTTCAAAAATAAAACATTTGAAAACGGACCATTTTCCACATTTCTGAAGCATGACGTAATGGGGGGGGTGTTATCTCTTTTGTCGAAAATCAGCCGTTTTTGCTCGAACATTAAATGCCTCCAAATGGTATTTATTTCACTTCCCGAGCCCCTGGAAGCATGAAAATCACTTTAAACATGCTAATTTTAGCTCTAACACTGATGATCCACCTACAAATGTGAACTGACGTTCAAAAATAAAACATTTGAAAACGGACCATTTTCCACATTTCTGAAGCATGACGTAATGGGGGGGTGTTATCTCTTTTGTCGAAAATCAGCCATTTTTGCTCGAACATTAAATGCCTCCAAATGGTATTTATTTCACTTCCCGAGCCCCTGGAAGCATGAAAATCACTTTAAACATGCTAATTTTAGCTCTAACACTGATGATCCACCTACAAATGTGAACTGACGTTCAAAAATAAAACATTTGAAAACGGACCATTTTCCACATTTCTGAAGCATGACGTAATGGGGGGGTGTTATCTCTTTTGTCGAAAATCAGCCGTTTTTGCTCGAACATTAAATGCCTCCAAATGGTATTTATTTCACTTCCCGAGCCCCTGGAAGCATGAAAATCACTTTAAACATGCTAATTTTAGCTCTAACACTGATGATCCACCTACAAATGTGAACTGACGTTCAAAAATAAAACATTTGAAAACGGACCATTTTCCACATTTCTGAAGCATGACGTAATGGGGGGGTGTTATCTCTTTTGTCGAAAATCAGCCGTTTTTGCTCGAACATTAAATGCCTCCAAATGGTATTTAATTAACTTCCCGAGCCCCTGGAAGCATGAAAATCACTTTAAACATGCTAATTTTAGCTCTAACACTGATGATCCACCTACAAATGTGAACTGACGTTCAAAAATAAAACATTTGAAAACGGACCATTTTCCACATTTCTGAAGCATGACGTAATGGGGGGGGTGTTATCTCTTTTGTCGAAAATCAGCCGTTTTTGCTCGAACATTAAATGCCTCCAAATGGTATTTAATTAACTTCCCGAGCCCCTGGAAGCATGAAAATCACTTTAAACATGCTAATTTTAGCTCTAACACTGATGATCCACCTACAAATGTGAACTGACGTTCAAAAATATAACATTTGAAAACGAACCATTTTCCACATTTCTGAAGCATGACGTAATGGGGGGGTGTTATCTCTTTTGTCGAAAATCAGCCGTTTTTGCTCGAACATTAAATGCCTCCAAATGGTATTTATTTCACTTCCCGGGGTGAAGAAACCCTTTTTGAGAACTCAGAGTGAGTAAATTGGCCATTTTCATGCACTTTTAACCATTCCATTAATCTTGTGTTTTGGGCCCCTGGAAGCATGAAAATCACTTTAAACATGCTAATTTTAGCTCTAACACTGATGATCCACCTACAAATGTGAACTGACGTTCAAAAATAAAACATTTGAAAACGGACCATTTTCCACATTTCTGAAGCATGACGTAATGGGGGGGTGTTATCTCTTTTGTCGAAAATCAGCCGTTTTTGCTCGAACATTAAATGCCTCCAAATGGTATTTAATTAACTTCCCGGGGTGAAGAAACCCTTTTTGAGAACTCAGAGTGAGTAAATTGGCCATTTTCATGCACTTTTAACCATTCCATAAATCTTGTGTTTTGGGCCCCTGGAAGCATGAAAATCACTTTAAACATGCTAATTTTAGCTCTAACACTGATGATCCACCTACAAATGTGAACTGACGTTCAAAAATAAAACATTTGAAAACGGACCATTTTCCACATTTCTGAAGCATGACGTAATGGGGGGGTGTTATCTCTTTTGTCGAAAATCAGCCGTTTTTGCTCGAACATTAAATGCCTCCAAATGGTATTTAATTAACTTCCTGAGCCCCTGGAAGCATGAAAATCACTTTAAACATGCTAATTTTAGCTCTAACACTGATGATCCACCTACAAATGTGAACTGACGTTCAAAAATAAAACATTTGAAAACGGACCATTTTCCACATTTCTGAAGCATGACGTAATGGGGGGGTGTTATCTCTTTTGTCGAAAATCAGCCGTTTTTGCTCGAACATTAAATGCCTCCAAATGGTATTTAATTAACTTCCCGAGCCCCTGGAAGCATGAAAATCACTTTAAACATGCTAATTTTAGCTCTAACACTGATGATCCACCTACAAATGTGAACTGACGTTCAAAAATAAAACATTTGAAAACGGACCATTTTCCACATTTCTGAAGCATGACGTAATGGGGGGGTGTTATCTCTTTTGTCGAAAATCAGCCGTTTTTGCTCGAACATTAAATGCCTCCAAATGGTATTTATTTCACTTCCCGGGGTGAAGAAACCCTTTTTGAGAACTCAGAGTGAGTAAATTGGCCATTTTCATGCACTTTTAACCATTCCATAAATCTTGTGTTTTGGGCCCCTGGAAGCATGAAAATCACTTTAAACATGCTAATTTTAGCTCTAACACTGATGATCCACCTACAAATGTGAACTGACGTTCAAAAATAAAACATTTGAAAACGGACCATTTTCCACATTTCTGAAGCATGACGTAATTGGGGGGTGTTATCTCTTTTGTCGAAAATCAGCCGTTTTTGCTCGAACATTAAATGCCTCCAAATGGTATTTAATTAACTTCCCGAGCCCCTGGAAGCATGAAAATCACTTTAAACATGCTAATTTTAGCTCTAACACTGATGATCCACCTACAAATGTGAACTGACGTTCAAAAATAAAACATTTGAAAACGGACCATTTTCCACATTTCTGAAGCATGACGTAATGGGGGGGTGTTATCTCTTTTGTCGAAAATCAGCCGTTTTTGCTCGAACATTAAATGCCTCCAAATGGAATTTAATTAACTTCCCGGGGTGAAGAAACCCTTTTTGAGAACTCAGAGTGAGTAAATTGGCCATTTTCATGCACTTTTAACCATTCCATAAATCTTGTGTTTTGGGCCCCTGGAAGCATGAAAATCACTTTAAACATGCTAATTTTAGCTCTAACACTGATGATCCACCTACAAATGTGAACTGACGTTCAAAAATTAAACATTTGAAAACGGACCATTTTCCACATTTCTGAAGCATGACGTAATGGGGGGGTGTTATCTCTTTTGTCGAAAATCAGCCATTTTTGCTCGAACATTAAATGCCTCCAAATGGTATTTATTTCACTTCCCGAGCCCCTGGAAGCATGAAAATCACTTTAAACATGCTAATTTTAGCTCTAACACTGATGATCCACCTACAAATGTGAACTGACGTTCAAAAATAAAACATTTGAAAACGGACCATTTTCCACATTTCTGAAGCATGACGTAATGGGGGGGTGTTATCTCTTTTGTCGAAAATCAGCCGTTTTTGCTCGAACATTAAATGCCTCCAAATGGTATTTAATTAACTTCCCGAGCCCCTGGAAGCATGAAAATCACTTTAAACATGCTAATTTTAGCTCTAACACTGATGATCCACCTACAAATGTGAACTGACGTTCAAAAATAAGACATTTGAAAACGGACCATTTTCCACATTTCTGAAGCATGACGTAATGGGGGGGTGTTATCTCTTTTGTCGAAAATCAGCCGTTTTTGCTCGAACATTAAATGCCTCCAAATGGTATTTAATTAACTTCCCGGGGTGAAGAAACCCTTTTTGAGAACTCAGAGTGAGTAAATTGGCCATTTTCATGCACTTTTAACCATTCCATAAATCTTGTGTTTTGGGCCCCTGGAAGCATGAAAATCACTTTAAACATGCTAATTTTAGCTCTAACACTGATGATCCACCTACAAATGTGAACTGACGTTCAAAAATAAAACATTTGAAAACGGACCATTTTCCACATTTCTGAAGCATGACGTAATGGGGGGGTGTTATCTCTTTTGTCGAAAATCAGCCGTTTTTGCTCGAACATTAAATGCCTCCAAATGGTATTTAATTAACTTCCCGAGCCCCTGGAAGCATGAAAATCACTTTAAACATGCTAATTTTAGCTCTAACACTGATGATCCACCTACAAATGTGAACTGACGTTCAAAAATAAAACATTTGAAAACGGACCATTTTCCACATTTCTGAAGCATGACGTAATGGGCGGGTGTTATCTCTTTTGTCGAAAATCAGCCGTTTTTGCTCGAACATTAAATGCCTCCAAATGGTATTTAATGAACTTCCCGGGGTGAAGAAACCCTTTTTGAGAACTCAGAGTGAGTAAATTGGCCATTTTCATGCACTTTTAACCATTCCATAAATCTTGTGTTTTGGGCCCCTGGAAGCATGAAAATCACTTTAAACATGCTAATTTTAGCTCTAACACTGATGATCCACCTACAAATCTGAACTGACGTTCAAAAATAAAACATTTGAAAACGGACCATTTTCCACATTTCTGAAGCATGACGTAATGGGGGGGTGTTATCTCTTTTGTCGAAAATCAGCCGTTTTTGCTCGAACATTAAATGCCTCCAAATGGTATTTAATTAACTTCCCGGGGTGAAGAAACCCTTTTTGAGAACTCAGAGTGAGTAAATTGGCCATTTTCATGCACTTTTAACCATTCCATAAATCTTGTGTTTTGGGCCCCTGGAAGCATGAAAATCACTTTAAACATGCTAATTTTAGCTCTAACACTGATGATCCACCTACAAATGTGAACTGACGTTCAAAAATAAAACATTTGAAAACGGACCATTTTCCACATTTCTGAAGCATGACGTAATGGGGGGGTGTTATCTCTTTTGTCAAAAATCAGCCATTTTTGCTCGAACATTAAATGCCTCCAAATGGTATTTATTTCACTTCCCGAGCCCCTGGAAGCATGAAAATCACTTTAAACATGCTAATCTTAGCTCTAACACTGATGATCCACCTACAAATGTGAACTGACGTTCAAAAATAAAACATTTGAAAACGGACCATTTTCCACATTTCTGAAGCATGACGTAATGGGGGGGGTGTTATCTCTTTTGTCGAAAATCAGCCGTTTTTGCTTGAACATTAAATGCCTCCAAATGGTATTTATTTCACTTCCCGAGCCCCTGGAAGCATGAAAATCACTTTAAACATGCTAATTTTAGCTCTAACACTGATGATCCACCTACAAATGTGAACTGACGTTCAAAAATAAAACATTTGAAAACGGACCATTTTCCACATTTCTGAAGCATGACGTAATGGGGGGGTGTTATCTCTTTTGTCGAAAATCAGCCATTTTTGCTCGAACATTAAATGCCTCCAAATGGTATTTATTTCACTTCCCGAGCCCCTGGAAGCATGAAAATCACTTTAAACATGCTAATTTTAGCTCTAACACTGATGATCCACCTACAAATGTGAACTGACGTTCAAAAATAAAACATTTGAAAACGGACCATTTTCCACATTTCTGAAGCATGACGTAATGGGGGGGGTGTTATCTCTTTTGTCGAAAATCAGCCGTTTTTGCTCGAACATTAAATGCCTCCAAATGGTATTTATTTCACTTCCCGAGCCCCTGGAAGCATGAAAATCACTTTAAACATGCTAATTTTAGCTCTAACACTGATGATCCACCTACAAATGTGAACTGACGTTCAAAAATAAAACATTTGAAAACGGACCATTTTCCACATTTCTGAAGCATGACGTAATGGGGGGGTGTTATCTCTTTTGTCGAAAATCAGCCGTTTTTGCTCGAACATTAAATGCCTCCAAATGGTATTTAATTAACTTCCCGAGCCCCTGGAAGCATGAAAATCACTTTAAACATGCTAATTTTAGCTCTAACACTGATGATCCACCTACAAATGTGAACTGACGTTCAAAAATAAAACATTTGAAAACGGACCATTTTCCACATTTCTGAAGCATGACGTAATGGGGGGGGTGTTATCTCTTTTGTCGAAAATCAGCCGATTTTGCTCGAACATTAAATGCCTCCAAATGGTATTTAATTAACTTCCCGAGCCCCTGGAAGCATGAAAATCACTTTAAACATGGTAATTTTAGCTCTAACACTGATGATCCACCTACAAATGTGAACTGACGTTCAAAAATATAACATTTGAAAACGAACCATTTTCCACATTTCTGAAGCATGACGTAATGGGGGGGTGTTATCTCTTTTGTCGAAAATCAGCCGTTTTTGCTCGAACATTAAATGCCTCCAAATGGTATTTATTTCACTTCCCGGGGTGAAGAAACCCTTTTTGAGAACTCAGAGTGAGTAAATTGGCCATTTTCATGCACTTTTAACCATTCCATTAATCTTGTGTTTTGGGCCCCTGGAAGCATGAAAATCACTTTAAACATGCTAATTTTAGCTCTAACACTGATGATCCACCTACAAATGTGAACTGACGTTCAAAAATAAAACATTTGAAAACGGACCATTTTCCACATTTCTGAAGCATGACGTAATGGAGGGGTGTTATCTCTTTTGTCGAAAATCAGCCGTTTTTGCTCGAACATTAAATGCCTCCAAATGGTATTTAATTAACTTCCCGGGGTGAAGAAACCCTTTTTGAGAACTCAGAGTGAGTAAATTGGCCATTTTCATGCACTTTTAACCATTCCATAAATCTTGTGTTTTGGGCCCCTGGAAGCATGAAAATCACTTTAAACATGCTAATTTTAGCTCTAACACTGATGATCCACCTACAAATGTGAACTGACGTTCAAAAATAAAACATTTGAAAACGGACCATTTTCCACATTTCTGAAGCATGACGTAATGGGGGGGTGTTATCTCTTTTGTCGAAAATCAGCCGTTTTTGCTTGAACATTAAATGCCTCCAAATGGTATTTAATTAACTTCCCGAGCCCCTGGAAGCATGAAAATCACTTTAAACATGCTAATTTTAGCTCTAACACTGATGATCCACCTACAAATGTGAACTGACGTTCAAAAATAAAACATTTGAAAACTGACCATTTTCCACATTTCTGAAGCATGACGTAATGGGGGGGTGTTATCTCTTTTGTCGAAAATCAGCCGTTTTTTCTCGAACATTAAATGCCTCCAAATGGTATTGAATTAACTTCCCGGGGTGAAGAAACCCTTTTTGAGAACTCAGAGTGAGTAAATTGGCCATTTTCATGCACTTTTAACCATTCCATAAATCTTGTGTTTTGGGCCCCTGGAAGCATGAAAATCACTTTAAACATGCTAATTTTAGCTCTAACACTGATGATCCACCTACAAATGTGAACTGACGTTCAAAAATAAAACATTTGAAAACGGACCATTTTCCACATTTCTGAAGCATGACGTAATGGTGGGGTGTTATCTCTTTTGTCGAAAATCAGCCGTTTTTGCTCGAACATTAAATGCCTCCAAATGGTATTTAATTAACTTCCCGAGCCCCTGGAAGCATGAAAATCACTTTAAACATGCTAATTTTAGCTCTAACACTGATGATCCACCTACAAATGTGAACTGACGTTCAAAAATAAAACATTTGAAAACGGACCATTTTCCACATTTCTGAAGCATGACGTAATGGGGGGGTGTTATCTCTTTTGTCGAAAATCAGCCGTTTTTGCTCGAACATTAAATGCCTCCAAATGGTATTTAATTAACTTCCCGAGCCCCTGGAAGCATGAAAATCACTTTAAACATGCTAATTTTAGCTCTAACACTGATGATCCACCTACAAATGTGAACTGACGTTCAAAAATAAAACATTTGAAAACGGCCCATTTTCCACATTTCTGAAGCATGACGTAATGGGGGGGTGTTATCTCTTTTGTCGAAAATCAGCCGTTTTTGCTCGAACATTAAATGCCTCCAAATGGTATTTATTTCACTTCCCGGGGTGAAGAAACCCTTTTTGAGAACTCAGAGTGAGTAAATTGGCCATTTTCATGCACTTTTAACCATTCCATAAATCTTGTGTTTTGGGCCCCTGGAAGCATGAAAATCACTTTAAACATGCTAATTTTAGCTCTAACACTGATGATCCACCTACAAATGTGAACTGACGTTCAAAAATAAAACATTTGAAAACGGACCATTTTCCACATTTCTGAAGCATGACGTAATGGGGGGGTGTTATCTCTTTTGTCGAAAATCAGCCGTTTTTGCTCGAACATTAAATGCCTCCAAATGGTATTTATTTCACTTCCCGAGCCCCTGGAAGCATGAAAATCACTTTAAACATGCTAATTTTAGCTCTAACACTGATGATCCACCTACAAATGTGAACTGACGTTCAAAAATAAAACATTTGAAAACGGACCATTTTCCACATTTCTGAAGCATGACGTAATGGGGGGGTGTTATCTCTTTTGTCGAAAATCAGCCGTTTTTGCTCGAACATTAAATGCCTCCAAATGGTATTTAAATAACTTCCCGGGGTGAAGAAACCCTTTTTGAGAACTCAGAGTGAGTAAATTGGCCATTTTCATGCACTTTTAACCATTCCATAAATCTTGTGTTTTGGGCCCCTGGAAGCATGAAAATCACTTTAAACATGCTAATTTTAGCTCTAACACTGATGATCCACCTACAAATGTGAACTGACGTTCAAAAATAAAACATTTGAAAACGGACCATTTTCCACATTTCTGAAGCATGACGTAATGGGGGGGTGTTATCTCTTTTGTCGAAAATCAGCCGTTTTTGCTCGAACATTAAATGCCTCCAAATGGTATTTAATTAACTTCACGAGCCCCTGGAAGCATGAAAATCACTTTAAACATGCTAATTTTAGCTCTAACACTGATGATCCACCTACAAATGTGAACTGACGTTCAAAAATAAAACATTTGAAAACGGACCATTTTCCACATTTCTGAAGCATGACGTAATGGGGGGGTGTTATCTCTTTTGTCGAAAATCAGCCGTTTTTGCTCGAACATTAAATGCCTCCAAATGGTATTTATTTCACTTCCCGAGCCCCTGGAAGCATGAAAATCACTTTAAACATGCTAATTTTAGCTCTAACACTGATGATCCACCTACAAATGTGAACTGACGTTCAAAAATAAAACATTTGAAAACGGACCATTTTCCACATTTCTGAAGCATGACGTAATGGGGGGGTGTTATCTCTTTTGTCAAAAATCAGCCGTTTTTGCTCGAACATTAAATGCCTCCAAATGGTATTTATTTCACTTCCCGAGCCCCTGGAAGCATGAAAATCACTTTAAACATGCTAATTTTAGCTCTAACACTGATGATCCACCTACAAATGTGAACTGACGTTCAAAAATAAAACATTTGAAAACGGACCATTTTCCACATTTCTGAAGCATGACGTAATGGGGGGGTGTTATCTCTTTTGTCGAAAATCAGCCGTTTTTGCTCGAACATTAAATGCCTCCAAATGGTATTTAATTAACTTCCTGAGCCCCTGGAAGCATGAAAATCACTTTAAACATGCTAATTTTAGCTCTAACACTGATGATCCACCTACAAATGTGAACTGACGTTCAAAAATAAAACATTTGAAAACGGACCATTTTCCACATTTCTGAAGCATGACGTAATGGGGGGGTGTTATCTCTTTTGTCGAAAATCAGCCGTTTTTGCTCGAACATTAAATGCCTCCAAATGGTATTTAATTAACTTCCCGAGCCCCTGGAAGCATGAAAATCACTTTAAACATGCTAATTTTAGCTCTAACACTGATGATCCACCTACAAATGTGAACTGACGTTCAAAAATAAAACATTTGAAAACGGACCATTTTCCACATTTCTGAAGCATGACGTAATGGGGGGGTGTTATCTCTTTTGTCGAAAATCAGCCGTTTTTGCTCGAACATTAAATGCCTCCAAATGGTATTTATTTCACTTCCCGGGGTGAAGAAACCCTTTTTGAGAACTCAGAGTGAGTAAATTGGCCATTTTCATGCACTTTTAACCATTCCATAAATCTTGTGTTTTGGGCCCCTGGAAGCATGAAAATCACTTTAAACATGCTAATTTTAGCTCTAACACTGATGATCCACCTACAAATGTGAACTGACGTTCAAAAATAAAACATTTGAAAACGGACCATTTTCCACATTTCTGAAGCATGACGTAATTGGGGGGTGTTATCTCTTTTGTCGAAAATCAGCCGTTTTTGCTCGAACATTAAATGCCTCCAAATGGTATTTAATTAACTTCCCGAGCCCCTGGAAGCATGAAAATCACTTTAAACATGCTAATTTTAGCTCTAACACTGATGATCCACCTACAAATGTGAACTGACGTTCAAAAATAAAACATTTGAAAACGGACCATTTTCCACATTTCTGAAGCATGACGTAATGGGGGGGTGTTATCTCTTTTGTCGAAAATCAGCCGTTTTTGCTCGAACATTAAATGCCTCCAAATGGAATTTAATTAACTTCCCGGGGTGAAGAAACCCTTTTTGAGAACTCAGAGTGAGTAAATTGGCCATTTTCATGCACTTTTAACCATTCCATAAATCTTGTGTTTTGGGCCCCTGGAAGCATGAAAATCACTTTAAACATGCTAATTTTAGCTCTAACACTGATGATCCACCTACAAATGTGAACTGACGTTCAAAAATTAAACATTTGAAAACGGACCATTTTCCACATTTCTGAAGCATGACGTAATGGGGGGGTGTTATCTCTTTTGTCGAAAATCAGCCATTTTTGCTCGAACATTAAATGCCTCCAAATGGTATTTATTTCACTTCCCGAGCCCCTGGAAGCATGAAAATCACTTTAAACATGCTAATTTTAGCTCTAACACTGATGATCCACCTACAAATGTGAACTGACGTTCAAAAATAAAACATTTGAAAACGGACCATTTTCCACATTTCTGAAGCATGACGTAATGGGGGGGTGTTATCTCTTTTGTCGAAAATCAGCCGTTTTTGCTCGAACATTAAATGCCTCCAAATGGTATTTAATTAACTTCCCGAGCCCCTGGAAGCATGAAAATCACTTTAAACATGCTAATTTTAGCTCTAACACTGATGATCCACCTACAAATGTGAACTGACGTTCAAAAATAAGACATTTGAAAACGGACCATTTTCCACATTTCTGAAGCATGACGTAATGGGGGGGTGTTATCTCTTTTGTCGAAAATCAGCCGTTTTTGCTCGAACATTAAATGCCTCCAAATGGTATTTAATTAACTTCCCGGGGTGAAGAAACCCTTTTTGAGAACTCAGAGTGAGTAAATTGGCCATTTTCATGCACTTTTAACCATTCCATAAATCTTGTGTTTTGGGCCCCTGGAAGCATGAAAATCACTTTAAACATGCTAATTTTAGCTCTAACACTGATGATCCACCTACAAATGTGAACTGACGTTCAAAAATAAAACATTTGAAAACGGACCATTTTCCACATTTCTGAAGCATGACGTAATGGGGGGGTGTTATCTCTTTTGTCGAAAATCAGCCGTTTTTGCTCGAACATTAAATGCCTCCAAATGGTATTTAATTAACTTCCCGAGCCCCTGGAAGCATGAAAATCACTTTAAACATGCTAATTTTAGCTCTAACACTGATGATCCACCTACAAATGTGAACTGACGTTCAAAAATAAAACATTTGAAAACGGACCATTTTCCACATTTCTGAAGCATGACGTAATGGGGGGGTGTTATCTCTTTTGTCGAAAATCAGCCGTTTTTGCTCGAACATTAAATGCCTCCAAATGGTATTTAATGAACTTCCCGGGGTGAAGAAACCCTTTTTGAGAACTCAGAGTGAGTAAATTGGCCATTTTCATGCACTTTTAACCATTCCATAAATCTTGTGTTTTGGGCCCCTGGAAGCATGAAAATCACTTTAAACATGCTAATTTTAGCTCTAACACTGATGATCCACCTACAAATCTGAACTGACGTTCAAAAATAAAACATTTGAAAACGGACCATTTTCCACATTTCTGAAGCATGACGTAATGGGGGGGTGTTATCTCTTTTGTCGAAAATCAGCCGTTTTTGCTCGAACATTAAATGCCTCCAAATGGTATTTAATTAACTTCCCGAGCCCCTGGAAGCATGAAAATCACTTTAAACATGCTAATTTTAGCTCTAACACTGATGATCCACCTACAAATGTGAACTGACGTTCAAAAATAAAACATTTGAAAACGGACCATTTTCCACATTTCTGAAGCATGACGTAATGGGGGGGTGTTATCTCTTTTGTCGAAAATCAGCCGTTTTTGCTCGAACATTAAATGCCTCCAAATGGTATTTATTTCACTTCCCGGGGTGAAGAAACCCTTTTTGAGAACTCAGAGTGAGTAAATTGGCCATTTTCATGCACTTTTAACCATTCCATAAATCTTGTGTTTTGGGCCCCTGGAAGCATGAAAATCACTTTAAACATGCTAATTTTAGCTCTAACACTGATGATCCACCTACAAATGTGAACTGACGTTCAAAAATAAAACATTTGAAAACGGACCATTTTCCACATTTCTGAAGCATGACGTAATGGGGGGGTGTTATCTCTTTTGTCGAAAATCAGCCGTTTTTGCTCGAACATTAAATGCCTCCAAATGGTATTTAATTAACTTCCCGGGGTGAAGAAACCCTTTTTGAGAACTCAGAGTGAGTAAATTGGCCATTTTCATGCACTTTTAACCATTCCATAAATCTTGTGTTTTGGGCCCCTGGAAGCATGAAAATAACTTTAAACATGCTAATTTTAGCTCTAACACTGATGATCCACCTACAAATGTAAACTGACGTTCAAAAATAAAACATTTGAAAACGGACCATTTTCCACATTTCTGAAGCATGACGTAATGGGGGGGTGTTATCTCTTTTGTCGAAAATCAGCCATTTTTGCTCGAACATTAAATGCCTCCAAATGGTATTTATTTCACTTCCCGAGCCCCTGGAAGCATGAAAATCACTTTAAACATGCTAATTTTAGCTCTAACACTGATGATCCACCTACAAATGTGAACTGACGTTCAAAAATAAAACATTTGAAAACGGACCATTTTCCACATTTCTGAAGCATGACGTAATGGGGGGGTGTTATCTCTTTTGTCGAAAATCAGCCGTTTTTGCTCGAACATTAAATGCCTCCAAATGGTATTTAAATAACTTCCCGAGCCCCTGGAAGCATGACAATCACTTTAAACATGCTAATTTTAGCTCTAACACTGATGATCCACCTACAAATGTGAACTGACGTTCAAAAATAAAACATTTGAAAACGGACCATTTTCCACATTTCTGAAGCATGACGTAATGGGGGGGGGTGTTATCTCTTTTGTCGAAAATCAGCCGTTTTTGCTCGAACATTAAATGCCTCCAAATGGTATTTATTTCACTTCCCGAGCCCCTGGAAGCATGAAAATCACTTTAAACATGCTAATTTTAGCTCTAACACTGATGATCCACCTACAAATGTGAACTGACGTTCAAAAATATAACATTTGAAAACGAACCATTTTCCACATTTCTGAAGCATGACGTAATGGGGGGGTGTTATCTCTTTTGTCGAAAATCAGCCGTTTTTGCTCGAACATTAAATGCCTCCAAATGGTATTTATTTCACTTCCCGGGGTGAAGAAACCCTTTTTGAGAACTCAGAGTGAGTAAATTGGCCATTTTCATGCACTTTTAACCATTCCATTAATCTTGTGTTTTGGGCCCCTGGAAGCATGAAAATCACTTTAAACATGCTAATTTTAGCTCTAACACTGATGATCCACCTACAAATGTGAACTGACGTTCAAAAATAAAACATTTGAAAACGGACCATTTTCCACATTTCTGAAGCATGACGTAATGGGGGGGTGTTATCTCTTTTGTCGAAAATCAGCCGTTTTTGCTCGAACATTAAATGCCTCCAAATGGTATTTAATTAACTTCCCGGGGTGAAGAAACCCTTTTTGAGAACTCACAGTGAGTAAATTGGCCGTTTTCATGCACTTTTAACCATTCCATAAATCTTGTGTTTTGGGCCCCTGGAAGCATGAAAATCACTTTAAACATGCTAATTTTAGCTCTAACACTGATGATCCACCTACAAATGTGAACTGACGTTCAAAAATAAAACATTTGAAAACGGACCATTTTCCACATTTCTGAAGCATGACGTAATGGGGGGGTGTTATCTCTTTTGTCGAAAATCAGCCGTTTTTGCTCGAACATTAAATGCCTCCAAATGGTATTTAATTAACTTCCCGAGCCCCTGGAAGCATGAAAATCACTTTAAACATGCTAATTTTAGCTCTAACACTGATGATCCAACTACAAATGTGAACTGACGTTCAAAAATAAAACATTTGAAAACTGACCATTTTCCACATTTCTGAAGCATGACGTAATGGGGGGGTGTTATCTCTTTTGTCGAAAATCAGCCGTTTTTGCTCGAACATTAAATGCCTCCAAATGGTATTGAATTAACTTCCCGGGGTGAAGAAACCCTTTTTGAGAACTCAGAGTGAGTAAATTGGCCATTTTCATGCACTTTTAACCATTCCATAAATCTTGTGTTTTGGGCCCCTGGAAGCATGAAAATCACTTTAAACATGCTAATTTTAGCTCTAACACTGATGATCCATCTACAAATGTGAACTGACGTTCAAAAATAAAACATTTGAAAACGGACCATTTTCCACATTTCTGAAGCATGACGTAATGGGGGGGTGTTATCTCTTTTGTCGAAAATCAGCCGTTTTTGCTCGAACATTAAATGCCTCCAAATGGTATTTAATTAACTTCCCGAGCCCCTGGAAGCATGAAAATCACTTTAAACATGCTAATTTTAGCTCTAACACTGATGATCCACCTACAAATGTGAACTGACGTTCAAAAATAAAACATTTGAAAACGGACCAATTTCCACATTTCTGAAGCATGACGTAATGGGGGGGTGTTATCTCTTTTGTCGAAAATCAGCCGTTTTTGCTCGAACATTAAATGCCTCCAAATGGTATTTAATTAACTTCCCGGGGTGAAGAAACCCTTTTTGAGAACTCAGAGTGAGTAAATTGGCCATTTTCATGCACTTTTAACCATTCCATAAATCTTGTGTTTTGGGCCCCTGGAAGCATGAAAATCACTTTAAACATGCTAATTTTAGCTCTAACACTGATGATCCACCTACAAATGTGAACTGACGTTCAAAAATAAAACATTTGAAAACTGACCATTTTCCACATTTCTGAAGCATGACGTAATGGGGGGGTGTTATCTCTTTTGTCGAAAATCAGCCGTTTTTGCTCGAACATTAAATGTCTCCAAATGGTATTTAATGAACTTCCCGGGGTGAAGAAACCCTTTTTGAGAACTCAGAGTGAGTAAATTGGCCATTTTCATGCACTTTTAACCATTCCATAAATCTTGTGTTTTGGGCCCCTGGAAGCATGAAAATCACTTTAAACATGCTAATTTTAGCTCTAACACTGATGATCCACCTACAAATGTGAACTGACGTTCAAAAATAAAACATTTGAAAACGGACCATTTTCCACATTTCTGAAGCATGACGTAATGGGGGGGTGTTATCTCTTTTGTCGAAAATCAGCCGTTTTTGCTCGAACATTAAATGCCTCCAAATGGTATTTAATTAACTTCCCGAGCCCCTGGAAGCATGAAAATCACTTTAAACATGCTAATTTTAGCTCTAACACTGATGATCCACCTACAAATGTGAACTGACGTTCAAAAATAAAACATTTGAAAACGGACCATTTTCCACATTTCTGAAGCATGACGTAATGGGGGGGTGTTATCTCTTTTGTCGAAAATCAGCCGTTTTTGCTCGAACATTAAATGCCTCCAAATGGTATTTATTTCACTTCCCGGGGTGAATAAACCCTTTTTGAGAACTCAGAGTGAGTAAATTGGCCATTTTCATGCACTTTTAACCATTCCATAAATCTTGTGTTTTGGGCCCCTGGAAGCATGAAAATCACTTTAAACATGCTAATTTTAGCTCTAACACTGATGATCCACCTACAAATGTGAACTGACGTTCAAAAATAAAACATTTGAAAACGGACCATTTTCCACATTTCTGAAGCATGACGTAATGGGGGGGTGTTATCTCTTTTGTCGAAAATCAGCCGTTTTTGCTCGAACATTAAATGCCTCCAAATGGTATTTAATTAACTTCCTGAGCCCCTGGAAGCATGAAAATCACTTTAAACATGCTAATTTTAGCTCTAACACTGATGATCCACCTACAAATGTGAACTGACGTTCAAAAATAAAACATTTGAAAACGGACCATTTTCCACATTTCTGAAGCATGACGTAATGGGGGGGTGTTATCTCTTTTGTCGAAAATCAGCCGTTTTTGCTCGAACATTAAATGCCTCCAAATGGTATTTAATTAACTTCCCGAGCCCCTGGAAGCATGAAAATCACTTTAAACATGCTAATTTTAGCTCTAACACTGATGATCCACCTACAAATGTGAACTGACGTTCAAAAATAAAACATTTGAAAACGGACCATTTTCCACATTTCTGAAGCATGACGTAATGGGGGGGTGTTATCTCTTTTGTCGAAAATCAGCCGTTTTTGCTCGAACATTAAATGCCTCCAAATGGTATTTATTTCACTTCCCGGGGTGAAGAAACCCTTTTTGAGAACTCAGAGTGAGTAAATTGGCCATTTTCATGCACTTTTAACCATTCCATAAATCTTGTGTTTTGGCCCCTGGAAGCATGAAAATCACTTTAAACATGCTAATTTTAGCTCTAACACTGATGATCCACTACAAATGTGAACTGACGTTCAAAAATAAAACATTTGAAAACGGACCATTTTCCACATTTCTGAAGCATGACGTAATTGGGGGGTGTTATCTCTTTTGTCGAAAATCAGCCGTTTTTGCTCGAACATTAAATGCCTCCAAATGGTATTTAATTAACTTCCCGAGCCCCTGGAAGCATGAAAATATCACTTTAAACATGCTAATTTTAGCTCTAACACTGATGATCCACCTACAAATGTGAACTGACGTTCAAAAATAAAACATTTGAAAACGGACCATTTTCCACATTTCTGAAGCATGACGTAATGGGGGGGTGTTATCTCTTTTGTCGAAAATCAGCCGTTTTTGCTCGAACATTAAATGCCTCCAAATGGAATTTAATTAACTTCCCGGGGTGAAGAAACCCTTTTTGAGAACTCAGAGTGAGTAAATTGGCCATTTTCATGCACTTTTAACCATTCCATAAATCTTGTGTTTTGGGCCCCTGGAAGCATGAAAATCACTTTAAACATGCTAATTTTAGCTCTAACACTGATGATCCACCTACAAATGTGAAACTGACGTTCAAAAATTAAACATTTGAAAACGGACCATTTTCCACATTTCTGAAGCATGACGTAATGGGGGGGTGTTATCTCTTTTGTCGAAAATCAGCCATTTTTGCTCGAACATTAAATGCCTCCAAATGGTATTTATTTCACTTCCCGAGCCCCTGGAAGCATGAAAATCACTTTAAACATGCTAATTTTAGCTCTAACACTGATGATCCACCTACAAATGTGAACTGACGTTCAAAAATAAAAACATTTGAAAACGGACCATTTTCCACATTTCTGAAGCATGACGTAATGGGGGGGTGTTATCTCTTTTGTCGAAAATCAGCCGTTTTTGCTCGAACATTAAATGCCTCCAAATGGTATTTAATTAACTTCCCGAGCCCCTGGAAGCATGAAAATCACTTTAAACATGCTAATTTTAGCTCTAACACTGATGATCCACCTACAAATGTGAACTGACGTTCAAAAATAAGACATTTGAAAACGGACCATTTTCCACATTTCTGAAGCATGACGTAATGGGGGGGTGTTATCTCTTTTGTCGAAAATCAGCCGTTTTTGCTCGAACATTAAATGCCTCCAAATGGTATTTAATTAACTTCCCGGGGTGAAGAAACCCTTTTTGAGAACTCAGAGTGAGTAAATTGGCCATTTTCATGCACTTTTAACCATTCCATAAATCTTGTGTTTTGGGCCCCTGGAAGCATGAAAATCACTTTAAACATGCTAATTTTAGCTCTAACACTGATGATCCACCTACAAATGTGAACTGACGTTCAAAAATAAAACATTTGAAAACGGACCATTTTCCACATTTCTGAAGCATGACGTAATGGGGGGGTGTTATCTCTTTTGTCGAAAATCAGCCGTTTTTGCTCGAACATTAAATGCCTCCAAATGGTATTTAATTAACTTCCCGAGCCCCTGGAAGCATGAAAATCACTTTAAACATGCTAATTTTAGCTCTAACACTGATGATCCACCTACAAATGTGAACTGACGTTCAAAAATAAAACATTTGAAAACGGACCATTTTCCACATTTCTGAAGCATGACGTAATGGGGGGGTGTTATCTCTTTTGTCGAAAATCAGCCGTTTTTGCTCGAACATTAAATGCCTCCAAATGGTATTTAATGAACTTCCCGGGGTGAAGAAACCCTTTTTGAGAACTCAGAGTGAGTAAATTGGCCATTTTCATGCACTTTTAACCATTCCATAAATCTTGTGTTTTGGGCCCCTGGAAGCATGAAAATCACTTTAAACATGCTAATTTTAGCTCTAACACTGATGATCCACCTACAAATCTGAACTGACGTTCAAAAATAAAACATTTGAAAACGGACCATTTTCCACATTTCTGAAGCATGACGTAATGGGGGGTGTTATCTCTTTTGTCGAAAATCAGCCGTTTTTGCTCGAACATTAAATGCCTCCAAATGGTATTTAATTAACTTCCCGAGCCCCTGGAAGCATGAAAATCACTTTAAACATGCTAATTTTAGCTCTAACACTGATGATCCACCTACAAATGTGAACTGACGTTCAAAAATAAAACATTTGAAAACGGACCATTTTCCACATTTCTGAAGCATGACGTAATGGGGGGGTGTTATCTCTTTTGTCGAAAATCAGCCGTTTTTGCTCGAACATTAAATGCCTCCAAATGGTATTTATTTCACTTCCCGGGGTGAAGAAACCCTTTTTGAGAACTCAGAGTGAGTAAATTGGCCATTTTCATGCACTTTTAACCATTCCATAAATCTTGTGTTTTGGGCCCCTGGAAGCATGAAAATCACTTTAAACATGCTAATTTTAGCTCTAACACTGATGATCCACCTACAAATGTGAACTGACGTTCAAAAATAAAACATTTGAAAACGGACCATTTTCCACATTTCTGAAGCATGACGTAATGGGGGGTGTTATCTCTTTTGTCGAAAATCAGCCGTTTTTGCTCGAACATTAA